>NC_041064.1:34685339-34985339 GCF_900634775.1 Gouania willdenowi | reverse complement strand
CCTAAACAAGCCACAGTACAGAACTCACTCACACGTGCTGTCCCTTATAGGAAAAAAAGCCAAAAATTTAACATATTGTGGAGCTGTTCATTTATTATTTGTTTATTTGTAAAGAGACTATAAAAATTATTTGTTAATAAATGTGCCTGTGTAGCATTTTGAACCAGCAAATTTTACCCAGAATTGTCTTTCTGGTCAGACTGAGGGTGCTTTCACACATGCCTCTTTGCTCCACACCATACTTGGCTTCCTCGGATACTCCGGTCTTTTCGCGATAAGTGAAAGGTCACTGGAACGCTGCTGCGGAGCAAACAAGCAAACTCTGGTCCTCGGAAAAATGTAGGCAACCAGGACCAAACATAGGACTTTACATTGAATCGTAATTGAAACGGCGCAACTCCATCAGTAACAGAGCTGTGCTGTGCTGCTGCGTCACGGTATAACAGGTACGAGCACACATTCACAACCCAATGCTCCAGCAGCAACACACACAAATATCCATCAGTCTATTTTCAGAGTCGCTTTGTCAGCACACAAAAAAACACATCACATTTCCTCACATAGGAAGAGAGACCAAATATAGGACGTGACGGCGCGACTGTCAGTAGTGAAGCGCCACATCATCACAACATTTGAGGTTGAAGTATTCTGTCCAATCGGTGTCCGACTGTTTTGCCTGCGTGACGTTGCTTTCCGAATAGAATGTGTGAAAGCGTAACAGACCAAATTAAAATGCAACAATGTCGCAGATTCATCGCCTGAATCCATCGGACTATATGTGAAAGCACCCTTAGTTAAAAATATAGAGTTGGGCAAAAAAGTATTTAGTCAGCCACCAATTGTGCAAGTTCTCCCACTTAAAAACTGTAATTTTCATGATAAGTATACCTCAACTATGAAAGACAAAATGAGAAAAAGATGCACTGTTGCTGGTATTTTGCTCCATTTCTTCATACAGATCTCCTCTAGAGCAGTGATATTTTGGTGCTGTTGCTGGGCAACACGGACTTTCAACTCCCTCCAAAGGGTTGAGATCTAGAGACTGGCTAGACCTTGAAATGCTTCTTACGAAGCCACTCCTTCATTGCCCGGGTGGTGTGTTTGGGATCATTGTCGTGCTGAAAGACCCAGCCACGTTTCATCTTCAATGCCCTTGTTGATGGAAGGAGGTTTTCACTCAAAATCTCATGATACATGGCCCAATTCATTCTCTCCTTTACACGGATCAGTCGTCCTGGTCCCTTTGTAGAGAAACAGCCCCAAAGCATGATGTTACCACCCCCATGCTTTACAGTAGGTATGGTGTTCTTTCTCCTCCAAACACGACGAGTTGAGTTTTTACCAAAAAGTTCTATTTTGGTTTCATCTGACCATATGACATTCACCTAATCCTCTTCTGGATCATCCAAATGCTCTCTAGCAAACTTCAGACGGGCCTGGACATGTACTGGCTTAAGCAGGGGGACACGTCTGGTAGTGGGTAGTGTGTTACTGATGGTAGCCTTTGTTACTTTGGTCCCAGCTCTCTGCAGGTCATTCACTAGGTCCCCCCGTGTGGTTCTGGGAATTTTGCTCACCGTTCTTCTGATAATTTTGACACCACGGGGTGAGATCTTTCGTGGAGCCCCAAATTGAGGGAGATTATCAGTGGTCTTGTGTGTCTTCCATTTTCTAATAATTGCTCCCACAGTTGATTTCTTCACACCACGCTGCTTACCTATTGCAGATTCAGTCTTCCCAGCCTGGTGCAGTTCTACTATTTAGTTTCTGGTGTCCTTTGACAGCTCTTTGGTCTTGGCCATAGTGGAGTTTGCAGTGTGAGTGTTTGAGGTTTTGGACAGGTGTCTTTTATACTGATAACCAGTTCAAACAGGTTCCATTAATACAGGTAACGAGTGGAGGACAGAGGAGCCTCAAAGAAGAAGTTACAGGTCTGTGAGAGACACAAATCTTGCTTGTTTGTAGGTGACCAAATATTTATTTTACCAAGAGATTTACCAATAAATTATTTAAAAATCCTACAATGTGATTTTCTGGATTTTTTTCTCAATAGTTGCGGTTTATCTATGATGAAAATTACAGGCTTCTCTCATCTTTTTAAGTGGGAGAATTTGTACAATTGGTGGCTGACTAAATACTTTTTTGCCACACTGTATATCGTTATTTTGAGGAAAAATATTGAGTTATAAGTTTTGGTTCATATTTAATGTGAGACAAAGTAGAACAATCACATCTGATTAAAAGTTTAGTGAGATGATCTCTGCAGACATTTGCTTCACGTGTTCCTTTAAAGACCGTGTAAAGCAAATTCAGTTATTTTCTTCTAAACACATTAAATATGTCGTAAATGTTTTCCATAAAACAAGTACAAAGTCATTCAACCATTTAGAACTAGGGATGTAACGATTAATCGTAAGGCAGTTAAAAATCGATTCATAGGTATCACGGTTGATATCAATTTTCTGAAAATTGAATCGCAGTACTTTTTTAACCAGCAGAGGGCACAAGTGTAGGCGGCGGGCGGAGTCTGCTAATACTTTCTTTCTGGCTGCCTTCTACTCTTAAATATGTTAATAAATGATTCATGACCCCTTTAGCACCAAAAGAATATCTGTAATATTACGTGAATATCTGTAAGAGTCACGTTTTTCTAATAGCTCTGTCTGCTAGCATAGCTTCTCTTCTTCACTGCAAGATATCAGCATGCCAACCGACCACTGGGTTACCAGCGCCCTCTGCTGGTCCAAACAAATATGATGTAAATCAGTGCAATCACGGTTTTTTTTTTTTTAAAGTCCAATTGTTAAGGCACAAAATACATTTTCAGTTGCACTTTTAAAAAGAAAAATAACTATTATGCAGTTTTGCATTGTTTATTATAGAACCAGAATTTAAATTAATAGGCTTCATTTTCATTTGTATTATTCCTTTATTTATTTCATTCAAGATTTATTTTTAGCTAAATTGCATTGTTTTGAATAGTTTATCAAGGAATTCTTTTGACAATGAAAAATTAAAGGAAAATAGTACCGTACTTTCTAGTTTTTTTCCCAAAAAAAAATTTGTCTACAGTCCCATTTTGTAAAATAAATCGTGAGAGAATCGTATCGTGAACCCAGTATCGTGAATCGATTCGTATCGGGAGTTGAGTGAATCGTTACATCCCTATTTAGAACGTAATTACAGAGCTAGGCTTCACAAACGGTTTCAAATTTGTGTCCATCATTAGCATTAACCAGACCCTGCTGCTGAAGCACACTAAACTTCTGCGGCCTCAAGTGGGTGCAATTCGGCCCCTAGCCAAAAACAAACCATATATTCGGACTCAGGGGAATAAAACGTATCCGCTGGTGCCACATTTTCCATGAAATGAGCACTTTTTTTGCATAGCAATTGTGTGTTTCGCCTCTAGCGAGCGCAGTTCTGACTCTGCACATATTTGGACTTGGGCGGAGAAGACCTTTCCGCTGACACCTCGTTTCTCGTTTGGCCTGACCTGAGCACTTTTAAAAAACCAATGGGAGAAGCACTGTCGACGTTGGAGCCACTTTCACACTGCTCTCTCCCATAGACACAGACACGCCCCCAGCGTTTCAGAAAAGAGAGAACTGCTCGTTTTCCCATGATTCTGAGACCTAATTTTATATACTTGCCGATTGTTTTCATCTTTCAAATTTGGCTCAGTGGTCAAGAGCGCATGTTTCTGTGGTGTGACAAACTCATACACATTTATTTCTGCTTTACACAGACTAACACTCTTGTCTTCAACTCACATCGTCAGAGATTCATTCTTTAGTTTTCTCTCCAACTTTCATCGATCAAACAAGATTTTAGTCCCTGAACAGTTCAGTAAAACTGGACAGCAGCTTAATGTGTTTGACAGTTCGACGTCAAAGTGACTCTGGACCAGTAAGGACAATCATGACAGTGGCCCGTAATTGGTCGACAAATGCTGGTCAATAATAGCTCATTGTGCCAAATTTAAATCATGAATCTGTTCATCTTTAACTTCTCAATCCACCAGAATTGTTTATGTTCAATTCCCCTCAGGCTCTGTTTACATGACAACATTTTCAAGGGAAAACTGTTCGTTTTGTCTGTTTGTTTCCATAGCAACAGCGTTTTGGTGAGCGAGGAACACTATTAATTTAGTGGGATTTTTACTGAACTTCTCCAACCTTTGTGGCCCCGCCTCCCTGGTGTTTCCAGTAAAGTGGCTTTGGGATCGCAGCTCTTCTCTGAAAGGTGACAAACGGGGATTGTGACCCTGTAGCAGTCATCCTCTGGGATGTTTTACTCATCAGTGGTTTGGGCTTGGACTGAGTGTCCTGGACAGGGAACGTTTTAGATTTTAGTCGACACACACAGACACGCACGCACACGCACGCACACACACACACGCACACGCACGCACACGCACACACAGACACAGACACACACACATGCCAACTTCATACTCACATGTTTTGTTTGTGCTGAGGTCTCTGGAACCATCTCTGCCACCTGCTGCTCATCTGCCTCAAACTCAAACTCCACAGGGATCTTCCTCTTTTTCTTCTTCTGCGCTGCTTTCCCATTGGACGTCACCTCAGCTTCACTGTTCATTGGTGCTGGTCCAACCTTCTGCTTCTTCTTCTTCAGTCCCTGCTGAGCTGTAGGATGTAAAGGTTCACTCTTCATGTCTGTGTCATCTGCTGACTCAGCACTCGTGCTGCTCTTCTTTTTCTTCTTCTTCTTCTTTATTGGCTGATCCAGGTTGGTAGAAGTTTCTTCTCCCTCAGGATCTACACAGCACGTCTCATCTATTTCTGCTAATCCAGCTTTCCTCTTGTTTTTAACAGTTCTTTTAACACATGTTTGGCTCTGTGACTCCATGGATTCAGCCTCAGCTCTATCAGTTTCTCCTTCTGCTGTTGTTTTCTTCTGCTCTGCTGGCAGCTCCATGTCAGCTCCAGCTCCAGTTAGCACGCTACTCTTTATTTTTCTCTTCTTCTTTCCAGAAGCTTTAACATCACTAGATGTGTGTGAATGTTCCTCTTTGGGCTCATCAGTGGAGGACGACTCTGGTCGAGCACCTTTTTCTCCAACTGTGCCTGAAGGCACCTCAGGTTCTGAAGAACTCTGTGTCTGTCCTTCTTCTGAAAGCAGAGCAGGTGAACTCTTCTGGTCTCCTTCACTCACTGTGGTTGTTTCACCTTTAGTCTCATTCACCTCCTGTTCAGGTTTATCAGCATCTCCAAGCTTTTTACTCTTCTTCTTCCTCCTCCTCCTCCTCTTCTTCTTCTTCTTCTTCTCAGGGACTGATGCATCTGCAGCTTCACTGTCCTTATTCTGTCCATCAGGTGTTTCCTCCTTTTTCCCTGAGGTAGGAGAGAAACATGCTGATTAATAGTGATGCACCGCAATGCATTTTCGGTTTCGGCCGAACACTTTTATTCACCGAAAGAATCCGGCCAAAACAGGATGTGATGAAGCAAGAAAACACTGCGCGCTTGTCTGGAAACCAGCCATTTGTATCCGTAGAGCGGCCTTATTTAAATACATCAGAGCACTAAAGCGTCTTTTAAGCAGAGTTTGACACGGAGGAAAAACTATGAAAAATACACTAAGGCTGCAATGATAAATCGACAAAATCAATAATGTCGACTACAAAAATTAGTCGACGCGTCGTTTAGTCTTGTAAAATAATGATAAAATCCAGCCCGCCCACTTTGTGCAGCAGTGAAGAAGAAGAACGGACGAAAGAGGAAAAAACTGAAGGAGCTTAACGCAACCTAAAGTTTCTAAAGCTTCAGAACTTTTCACCGAAAACAAACAAGTGAAACACTTGAAGGCTGCGTTTAAATGTGACCCAAATACAATGTTTTTGGTGGTCAAGTTACCAGATCTGATTTTTTAAAAACAGTGTGAACACTCAAATGCAACCCATATCTGACAATTTGAAATCAGATTGAGACCACTTTCTAATGTGGTTCTAAATCAGATACAGATTAGATCTTTTTCAATGCGACCTCAGTGTGAACAGACAAGGAGGATTTAATGCACATTTGATACGTTGACATTATTAACAGCTGAGTGCAGCAGCTTAGAGGGACACAGACAGAATTGGGACAGTCTTTAAGCATCCACTGTTAAATCAATTCTTTTTCTGCACAAGAACATGGATTATCCTAATATATTTGATACATGAATTATATAAATAGATGCACTCTCATGCCCGCACTGCGCCTGTGTGATGTTGACATTAAAAGGTGTCTGTTAGTAAAAGCAGGCTTACCACTAAAACAAGTGTAAAAATGTCATTTGTATGAGGAAAAAAATAGGTTTTAATTGTCGGTTTCAGGTCGGCTGAGGAAATACTGTAAATATCAGTCATTAAAGCACAATGGAGATCCATGGAGGGAGGGAGGGACCCCCCAGGAACCCCTCAAATAGAACCACAGCAGAGCCCCGGTTTGTACATGAACTGAGAGGAGCGACATCACTACCGCTGATATTTCCCCAATCTTTCATTTCTAATCACATGCTAATGTGTTTGTTAGCAAACAGTCTGTGATGACAATAGTTATAAATAATAGGTTTTATTAGGTCTGTATGTACGTCTGAAAGCATGTTTAGCTCCGCATTCAGTGAGTTAATGACGTACACACTTTGAAATGTTTTTTTTTCTACTGATACTAGTGTTAAAAAAATAATAATGAATTAGACATTTCTTAACCCTCTGGGGCATACGGACGCGCCTTGGTCACATGATCTTTTTAAAGAACCAACAGCGGCAAAGCGCAGCGTCCTTGGATCACTGTTACAACCCCTGTCCAAAGGATTTCAAACTACAAACCAGTTTTTAAATTATGTTGATGGGCCAAATAAAAGTGGGAATATGAGGGAAAATGTGCGTGTGTTTTTCCGTGACATTTTCTAGCGTGTTCAGTGCACGCTGTGTGCATGAAGACCGGTGAGGAGTGCTTCTAAAATGAGGCGAAAGTGCTGCGGAGCAAAAAAAATAACAACGCTGAAACGTGGCACTATAGCTTCTTCCTATTGGTTGAGAAGAAGCCCATCATCCAAACAAAATTTCACTTATAACGGCCATTTTGTTGCCAGGCAAAAGGTAAACAAAGAGAAACGAAAAGTGAGAGTGAGTTTAAATAAAAATAAATATAATAAATGTAAATATTTATAATTATTTCCAACAATCGAAAGACGGAAGAAAGATAAAAATGAAGAATAAAACAACATTACAAGGATCAACATTAAAACAATATTAAGTGTCTCATGGAAACAAAAAAAAAAAGTTTCAAATGAAGCATGAAGAAGCTGATGCTCATTAATTTTATATTTTGATAAGCGCATTGAGATGACTGTTGTAATTTGCGCTATACAAATAAAGTTGAATTGAATTAAGTCCCACCCCTTTTTAACTATTCATAAAACATAAATCATGTATATTAAAAAATAAAGAAGATTCACCCATGTCAACAAATAACTCATTTATCTACGCTCTTACATCAAATATCCATTAAACAAAGATGTAAACAACTATTCCCAGTTAATAGACACACACACACTTAGATGTATACCAACAATGTGCATTAATAGGCCACGCCTTCATATTCCTGTACTTAGCAAAACTAACTTATATTTTAAATTAAACTATCTTATATTCTGAATATTAGGAATGAAATAAAAAGTGGATTCAGGTCACTCCGTTCTTACAGATGAATAAAAACTTACTTTTTTTGGCCACTGGTTCTCCATCCTTACTCTTCTTCACGCGATCTCTTCGGCGTGGGATAAACTTTCTGCTGCCAAACATCTCATCATCTTCATCGGTGGAGACCTCGTCTGAATCCTCGTGTCTAGGAAAAACTCCTAAAGAAAAAAGAGGGCGGAGTCATGAGGAAACGTGAGATGAAGAACTGCAAAGAACAGAGATCAGATCATGAGCAGATGAAAAATCACAGAGTCCTACCTTCATGGAGGTCTCGGAGTCTAGAATTAAACAGAAAGTGGGAAAAAAAAAAAAAACAAACATTAGCTCAAATGGCTAAGAGCGAGGTAGCTTTAACTAGCTAACATCACACACAAATGAAGCTACATTGTTGGAAAAGTTTGGTGCATTGCATTGTGGGATGTGGAGTCCTGCAGACAGATGCATAGACATGTTTTTACTTCATTCTTACTGTGATTTCATGTGTTTCTTCAACTGAGGAGGACAGTGTCTGGTTTAATTTTTTTAAATTTATTTATTCAGTTCATTTCCGACATGGTTGCAATCACAGAAATTCATTTTGACATTCAGAGCAGAATCACATCATTGTTTTTTTTTTTTTGTTTTTGTTTTTTTGTCCTTTTGCATGCTGGAAAGGGCGACGGAAAAAAGCATCTTGCTTATCCAGATCCGTCCCCTGATTTGAACACAGATAATTTTACATCAAACCTCATTTCTTCCCTTGTCAAACATTCTCATCTTCTGCATAATTTCATCATTAACATTTTTTATTTTTTTTGTCCTTTTTTATGTGATGTGTTCTCGTCTGCAGTCATTGTTCCTGTTGTTACTCCTCCTCACTGTCCTTTTTTTCCGTATCTCCTCGAGCTTTCTTTTCCAGTCGTTGTTTACGTTCCTCCAACTCTCCAAACGAAAAGTTCTTCTTCTTTCGGAGAACCTTCATATCCTCTGAAAGTCGCCTCAGCTTACGATCTAGATTGTAGATGTGTTTTCTAGTTTGTTCCCAGTATTCCCAGTTATATCACATTACTCTACCACGCAATCAATTTTTTTACACCAAAAAATAAACATCCTCCAGTGTTTCGCTGCAACTTTTAGTAAAAACACCAGAAGTGTGTTGGGAAGTCACAGTAAGAATTGAAGTAAATAACTGTTATTTTAAATATGAAAGTATTGCTAAACATGTGAATTTTTGTGTAGCAGTCACATGAAATTGCGATGCGATACCAGATACATTTTCCCTGTATCTTATTTTCAAGACTGCTATAATGAGTCTTCATAATAAGTCTTTAGTGTTGTGCATAGATCTACTTGTCAGCCATAATAGTATTGGAGTGTAATATTGTTTTTGCAGTTTAATGCCATATTTTGACTATATATACACGTATTCAGTACTTTTAAAGGACAAATTTGCACAATTATCAATGTAAAAAAATTTGCAAATTTTTAATTTTTTTTCCTACCTTATTTCTAACATCTACGTAATTGGAAGCACAAACATGATTTTTTTTGGTCTAAGAGAATGTTTACAGTGGAGATCAAAACAATCTGTTCAGTGACAATTTCAAACTTTTTTTAAGCAAATTATATTTAATTTATTGAATAATGTGGCTACAAGGTGTCTTCATCTGATTAAAATAATAATAATAATAATAATAATAATCTCCAGCAGCGTTGAACATCTGGTTTCATCCCAAACAACTAAACCGAATTTTTTTATTTTTAAAGGAGTCGCATCATTTTACAGATTTCCCAGTCTGTGACATTTCAGTATGCAATGATCTTCAAACTAGCCAAAGCATGTATAAAAGTCCATTTTATATTATTTATTTTAATTGCTTTAGTTTGACATTTCATTGAAATATGCTGGTTACCACAATAACATTATTCCAATGTTAAAAGTAAAGGCTCAAACAAAACAAAAACTTGTAAATAATAAGTATGGTGGTTCAAAAGCATTTTAGAATAGCAATGACTCAGCATATAGAGACGTGGTCTGCAAACTGAATCACTAGTGTGAGGTCAATAAAATGACACTGAATATTAAAGAAAAAACAGAGCTGGCTGTGAATAGAGGAACCAAACACAGTGGCCACTCCTGATTCTTTGACTCCAATCATCTCCCCCCACCAGAGGGCGACACAAAGCTGTTAAAGGGCAGGACCTGAATCACAGATGTGGACTGTCTCTCCACTAAAGTCAATGAGAAACCCCTGCACTTAAAGCACAACTAAGTAACTTGCGCTGAGCGCTCCCCCTAAATTTCCCTTTGGTTATGTCACTGTCGTAACACCCCCCCCCCCCCCCCCCCCCCGCCCCACCCTACAGCTACATACGCACCTTTGCTCTCCCAAGACGGGAGCAACCGATCACTGAAAAATCCTAATACAACAGTGACACTAAAGGTGCTTTCACACATATAGTCCCATGTGACATGTGATCAGTATGAGGAAGAGAGACAAGTAAAATAAATAAATGATGTGGGAGTGATACGGAAGGGAGTGTGGAAATGTGTGTGATTGTTTGTTTGTGTGCTGACAAAGCGGCTCTGAAAAATGGTTGGATGGATATTTGTGTGTGTGCTGCCTGATGGAGCGCTGGTTTGCGAGTGTGTGCGCGTGCCTGTTGCCGCAACAACAGTGTGTGTGTTTGCGGTGTGTTGCTGCTGAGCTGTCAGTGCATGGAGTTGCTCCGTTCCTCAGACAAAGGTTTTCTCTACCTTTTTTTTGCTGGCTCCGCCCTGATATAAGTTTGATAAAAGTGAATTAGTAGACAACTGTGTGCAGCCACGGGCTGGTCATAATCTAGCATTAGTTTGTATTGGGCTGCCGTAAAGCAGTACGTCTGCCACCGGGTCGGAGGCAGGAAAGTTACAAGAGCGGTTTTCTGGCCAGAGACAGCAGGGGGGATGAGAGACCCCCCAATCACCCCATAAACACTTGTATTACCTTCAAAAGGACTATGAGAAGGATTTATTAAGGTTTAAAAGTTACTTAGCTCTGCTTTAAATACAACTGGAAGGGATTAAAAATCTGCACGTTTTAACATCTTCATAGTTTGAATTAATTTACTGTTATATACACGTAACAAAGCATATTGGCATTGTGAGAGTGCGTGTGTATAAAAGGCAAAACATTTTGTTGTGTCTACGACAAACTATTACATTTAGTCTCATATTTTTGTTTAATGATAAATATTCATAAAGCATTTAATACAATATCTGAAGCTTAATAACAACGCCTCCCTGCTGCGTCTTACTCTAATTGGAAGATAAACTCACACTTTGATGATTTTGTAGAGTCTCTGCCTGTTGTGGGCGGGGGTGCTGCTGCGGCTGGCTGACTCCAACAACTTGTCTGCCAGGGCTGAATAATCAAACTACAAAACAAAACAAAAACCTTGTCATAAGTCTGTACAACACAAGACAGAGCAGCAATGTAGTTCTTCTCTGCGCTTCCAGGGAATTGAACATTTACATTTACCAAGAGGACGAGACACTGGCAAAATATTGCGTCGAAAATAAGTGTTTTGGATTCACACACTAGACTGACTACACCCAAAGGGCTTAAATGTAGATTTTGACATATATGTTTTATTATGAAAGGTTTTAGGCACTGCAGTTAATGACCGTCTGCTTGATGTGTATGCAGTGTCCTCATCCTTTACTGTTATGCATTTCTTCTACTTGAATCCTGTTTTTGAATATATAAATAGTCTTGTCTCTAGTTTAGTTGTTTTTATGCACAGTATATATTCTGATGGATAACTATTATGCTTCCTTTCTTTACTTTATTCATTGCTGTGTAGTCAGGGCTACAAACTCCTCCCCCTCCTGCTTCTGAACGACATCTCCCATGTGATCAGGAGTGGTGTCGCAAAGGCGTGACTGTATTATATAAGCCTGTTCATTGTGACCATGATGTTTGTTAACCTGATGAAGGTCCTCTGACCGAAAGCTTGCATTGATCCAAGAGTGCAGATCTTTTTTTTCCACACAGAGCAGTGTTATGGCAATTATTATATTAATCATCTCATCATCAAATGTGTGTTCATGTGTACAATTTGTCATGTGTTTATACATGACGACTACATTATGTCGTGCTTTTGAACAGAGACGTTGCTCCTTTGCTGAGTCATGTTAGATTAGATTACCCGCAGTACAGACAGATTGTGCTGTATTCACAGTGCCAGCAAAAAACAGTCTCTGCTCAAGGTCTCATACCAAAGCTCTGATAAGCAGAGCTCTGTAACAGTGATTTCCCACTCCTTCCTTCTCATCTTAGGGTGGGGCTGTTGGTGCTCAGAAAACTTTGGTTTTTTTTTTTGTCTTTTCTTTCCCTGCAGGGAAGATGCCCTTTTTTGTACTTATTTTCATTTAGTTTATAAATCATTTTTTATAAAATCACGCTTTGGTCTGGACCCATCATTCAACCAGATCACAAGTCATGTTTCCAAACGAGGACAATCGGAAATTTGCTGTGACAGCAGAAATATAGATAAATAAATAAATACTACATTGGAGGAAAGGTGAAACACCACAACAAGGAGTCATGTAGAATGATCATTATTATTATAGGCATGTTGTTGTTCTGATGAATTCTATCTGTGAATGATCACCTAATTTTACACAAAGGTTAATTCTCATGCCAGCTTACCTCCACTGCAAAAACAGAACAATTGTCTTAAAGGCAGCACTACAAGAAGCCAATAAAGCTAAAAACTTTTAAAATTCACAATAAACCAACTAAATGTGCAGCTAGAGATTTACACCAAAATGTGGCCCCAACACTAAAGAAACATTTAAACCTATTGTAAATTATTAAGTCTAGCAATTTGTTTTGATAAAAAAACTTATCTCCTCCCATAATTTTTACTCAACTGACTCCAAACTGTCTACAGCTCATCTTCAGACACAAACCATCCACATTTATGAATCATAAGAAACTGATCATACAGTGCATCAAAATATTTGACGAGAAACAAATTCTTGCTAAATACATTGTTATTGTTCATTAAAATAAAAAAAATTAAAAAAAAGACTAAATTTGGGGGTCATTGTAGATGTTTTTAGATTCTCTCATGCAAAAAATTATAGTCAATGAAAAAATTTTATTTTCAAAAATTAGTGTTTCCACTTATGGATACAATAAATCATTAATACATCAATAAATCTGAGCCTTAATACAGGAAAGAAGAAATAGTTTTTGTTGTAATTTGGTGTGTTTTTTCGTGCCTTTCTGTTCTCCTTTTGTGTATTTTTCCTTTCAAATATGTTTTTGAGTTATATTGCGTATTTGCTTTCATGTTGCAATTTTTTGGATCTTTTTTTATGTATTTCTGTTGTCTTCCTTGTTTGTAAGCACTGTGGGTTTGCAGAGTAATTTTTGTGTTTTTCTTGTCTTCTTGTGTACTTTTGTTGTCATTTTCTGTAATTTTACATATTTTCTGAGTATTTTTGTGTATTATTGTTGTCGTTCTGTTCGTTTTGTTGTAGTTTAGTGTAGTTTTGGAGTATTTTCTGTGTTTTTATCTTTTAAATGTGTTTTTGTTTTGTGTATTTTTCTGTCATTTTGTACATTTACTTTGGGGGCCACATGAAATTAGACAGAGGGCAGCATGTGGCCCCCGGGCCGCCAGTTGCCTATGTCTGGTTTAACAGGTGAAAACATTTCTGATGAGGAAACATTACAGTAGACTTCTAACAGTGATGAAGACGATTGGACGCGAACAACAAAGAGGAAGAGGAGGAGATGGACCTGTAGGACTGGTTCAGTGTCGTCTGATGAAGGCTCAGAGTCGTTAAGAGCTTCATCACCTTCACCGTCATCTTCATTTTCTTTAATGCCTGAAAAACAAGAGGAAAACCAAACTTTGGGATTTATTTTTGAAAATATTGAAAACTTAGCCTAACGTGGTGGAATGAAAAAAACAGTTAAAGGTGATATAATGAATCTAATGTGATTGTGGCAGATGATGTGAAAATGCACTTTAAAGTTGGGATGTTTTTCCTCTAATGACGTACCATTAATGTGCTCCACTCTTTGTTTTCCAACTGATTTGCTCTTGTGATCCTTGATGATCTGTTGATCCTCATCTGATGCTTGTCCTGAGTCTGAGTCTGAATCCTGATCAGCTTCGATCTCCTTCATCAGATCTTCAATAGCGAAAGGCGCCTGATCAATGATGGAGCTGAAGATGCTGTTACAGATGGCGCTGAACAGAGTCCGGCTGAAAGTAACATCATTAGAAGCATTTGCATAAGTCACTTAAATCCACTCAGTCTGCTACTAGTTAAACTAGTTTAAAGTACTTTACTAGTTTTGATAAAACCCAGAATCATTTTATCTACATCAGCAAAATGTGTTATTGAGATACAAACTCACTCTTTGGTTTTTGCCGCTATTTTACAGAAGGGTTCAATGAAGGTCAGGTTCTCCTCTGCACTGAGCTGTTTAAAAAAAACAGTGTTAAACACAGAGGGTTAAACACAGAGGGTTACACGCAGGGGGTTACACAGCTATATCGCTAGGGATGCACCGATACCACTTTTTCCTTAACCAATACATGGGTAGGCTTACTTGCTGATCCAGAATACTGATTTATTACAGCACATGTTTATATATTACATAAAGATCATTTAAAAAATGACTATAAAACTGGAATTTAAAAAAAATGTCCAACATTAACTCTCCTTGGTGGCCAATCTCAAAAAATACAACATAAGGAATAGTCGACATAGGGAATTCAGAGCTATTGGATGGATGGGTATCAGTTCCTGGTATTGGTGAACTTCAGCGAGTAAAAAGGTGTATTGGTGCAGTATCAGATACCAGTATCGTGTTGGTGCGTCCCAAACCATCTGCACCTGTTTCACTGAGTTCGTAATTTAACTTATCAGAGCTGAACTTCAGTTGTCACAAGTTATCAACCATCCACTGAAGTGAAAAAGATGAATAAATCTTAGAGAGTTGGGTCATAAAATCCTAATTTAGAATTAAAATGAAAGTCTCAGTGATGAATGCTGTCAATGATCCAAGCTTCTTTACATCATCAACCAGATGTAGCAGAAAGAGCTCATTTCTCTGGTCTTCAGTGTCTAATCCAACACACACACTAAGGCTGATGAATAACCTTAATCACATCGATATTATGTTTTTTCTTCCATCTTCATCATTTGTAGGATATATATGTTCACCAATCAGAATTGCCGAGAACCGCCTTCCTGGGCTGCTGGCCAATCAGAGATGGTTACAGGACACAAGCTTGTATGCGCTGCAGCAAATCTCAGTTACCTCTCAGATGAGTGCGCACCACCACCTATACTAGGGCCCTATATAAACCACACTAACGAAATCGACCAATGGAAACAGAATCTACCGTTCAATGCAGAAACTAAAATCGGGTTGAAACGGTGTCACCGTGAGGGAAAGGAATTATTTTCTTTTTTTAAATGGGAAAATGTTTCGGGGACCGTTTATTATGGTGCACCGCCCGCCCGCCCCCTCCCATCCTGGCCACTTCAAACACAGTCTAACTTGCACTAAACCCTGTCTAAACTGTCAAAATACTACACAAATTATCACTGACTAATAAATCAGAGCCGACCAGTGCCCGCTTAACTTTAACGTGTCTGTAGAGCTCTGTCCGTTTCTCATGTAGCGCGAGCTAATTTAATCAGCCTCACCTGCTCAGAGTGTTTTAACAACATCTCATCAGAACTACAGAAGTCCATCAATGTTAGGATTGTAGAGTCTGGGTATTGATAACTTCTGATACTTTGTCCATTTATTTTGTGTAATCATTACGGTCTGGAATGATGTCATCAAGATCATTTAACTGAGGTTAATTTAAATTAAGTTGATCAAAACTTAATCAATAAATCTGCTCAGATTCAGTAAACCATTGATCCCTGAGGGGTGAACATGATGACATCATTGCTGTTTTCATACATGACATGAATAATTAAAAAGGAGCAGATCAAGCCATGTCAGTACAACATACATCTACCTTTTAATTGGATCTTACTTTATTTTAGACATACATTTTTTTTTAATTATGTTTTTTTTTTTTTTTTTCTCAGATGTGTTAAAAACAAATTTTCTGAAAAAAATTATTAATATTTCTAAAAAAAAAAATAAAATAAAAGGAAAAATAAAACAAGAATTTGGAACAAATAAAACGCATAAGCATTTAAATTTATTAACTGTCGTAAATCTAATCACAATATCTGTCAGAAAAATCACAATTAAGTTTTTTGGTCAAAATTGTGCAGCCGTAACACACACACCCGTACCTGTAGTGCACCCACGGCAGACAGCTCTGTCAGGTAAAGGTCCAGGATGTGAAGCTGTAGTCCACTTGGTGCTCCACTGCTGCTCTGCAGGAGCTGGACCGTCAACAGATCCACAAACTTTACAATAGCACTGAAGGAAAAACATGAGTTAATTTATGAATAAATGAGTATATACAGTGGGACAAAAAAGTATTTAGTCAGTCGCCAATTGTGCAAGTTCTCCCACTTAAAAAGATGAGAGGCCTGTAATTTTCATCATAGGTAAACCTCAACTATGAGAGACAAAATGAGAAAAAAAAAATCGAGTAAATCACATTGTAGGATTTATAATGAATTTATTTGCAAATTATGGTGGAAAATAAATATTTGGTCAAAAACAAAAGTTAATCTCAATAATTTGTAATGTACCTTTTGTTGTCAATGACAGAGGTCAAATGTTTTCTGAAAGTCTTCATAAGGTTTTCACACACTGTTGCTGTTATTTTGGTCCATTCCTCCATGCAGATCTCCTCTAGAGCAGTGATGTTTTGGGGCTGTCGCTGGGCAACATGGACTTTCAACTCCCTCCAAAGGAGACTGGCTAGACCACTCCAGGACCTTGAAATGCTTCTTACGAAGCCACTCCTTCATTGCCCGGGTGTCGTGCTGAAAGACCCAGCCATGTTTCATCTTCAATGCCCTTGTTGATGGAAGTAGGTTTTCACTCAAAATCTCATGATACATGGCCTCATTCATTCTCTCCTTTACACGGATCAGTCGTCCTGGTCCCTTTGTAGAGAAACAGCCCCAAAGCATGATGTTACCACCCCCATGCTTTACAGTAGGTATGGTGTTCTTTCTCCTCCAAACACGACGAGTTGAGTTTTTACCAAAAAGTTCTATTTTGGTTTGATCTGACCATATGACATTCACCTAATCCTCTTCTGGATCATCCAAATGCTCTCTAGCAAACTTCAGACGGGCCTGGACATGTACTGGCTTAAGCAGGGGGACACGTCTGGTACTGCGTAGTGTGTTACTGATGGTAGCCTTTGTTACTTTGGTCCCAGCTCTCTGCAGGTCATTCACTCGGTCCCCCCGTGTGGTTCTGGGAATTCTGCTCACCGTTCTTGTGATCATTTTGACACCACGGGGTGAGATCTTTCGTGGAGCCCCAAATTGAGGGAGATTATCAGTGGTCTTGTATGTCTTCCATTTTCTAATAATTGCTCCCACAGTTGATTTCTTCACACCAAGCTGCTTACCTATTGCAGATTCAGTCTTCCCAGCCTGGTGCAGTTCTACTATTTAGTTTCTGGTGTCCTTTGACAACTCTTTGGTCTTGGCTATAGTGGAGTTTGCAGTGTGAGTGTTTGAGGTTGTGGACAGGTGTCTTTTATACTGATAACCAGTTCAAACAGGTTCCATTAATACAGGTAACGAGTGGAGGACAGAGGAGCCTCTTAAAGAAGAAGTTACAGGTCTGTGAGAGCCAGAAACCCTGCTTGTTTGTAGGTGACCAAATACTTATTTTACCAAGAGATTTACCAATAAATTAATTAAAAATTCTACAATGTGATTTTCTGGATTTTTTTTCTCATTTTGTCTCTCATAGTTGAGGTTTATCTATGATGAAAATTACAGGCCTCTCATCTTTTTAAGTGGAAAAATACTTTTTTTTGCTCCACTGTATGTATGTATATATGTAAATATATATATTAGGGCAGCACAATTAATCAAATTTTAATGTGATCATGATTTTGGTTGCCACAATTGAATTAACCTGATCGTCTGCACTCTGTAACGTGTATTTATTCAGTTTATCCTTTGGTACATATTTTTTTTTAATCATTATTATTAAAATTCTTATTCAAAGCATCATTTTGCTTTGTGTAATAGGAACAGACTTTTTCCTAACATGAAAAAAATAATTGTGATATAGAAGTGATTACAATATTGATCAAAATCATCATGATTATCATTTTGGCCATAATCGTCCAGCATATATATTGATTGTGTATTTTTCTGTCAGTTTGGGGTATTTTAAAGTTATTTTTCTGGCTTTTTCTATTTTTCTCCTTTTGGAGTTATTTTTTGTTTATTTTCTTCCGGGGCCACAGGTGGTCCACGGGCCGCTAGTTGCCCACATCTGGTCTAAGGTGTTCAGCAGGGCATTCATTTTAACATGAAGTGTTTTTAACAAAGCAAGAAAAAAATCTGCCTAGGTTTACGCTTGTGTGTCTGAACGAAATATGTACCAATGTTTTGAGGAAATTATATTTTTTCAACTACGAAGGGTTCAGTGAATAAACTGATGAAGCTTCAGGGTTTATTGCCTCCAATAAGATAAAGAACAACTTCCTTAGAACATAAATTTTAGTTTTTAATAACAGAGCAGGGTTAACTGGTTTTATTGTAGAAGCAACAGAAAAACAAAGGATAAGATCATTGTGAAAGACAGAAAAACTGTCCTCACACTGATACGAGAGCTTTTTAAAGAAAAGGAACTCATCTCCATTGAAGTAAATAGCATCAGATTCTACTCTGCATAAAACTAGTGCACAAACATTGGCTTTACCTTTTCTCCCAGTTTGTTTTCTTCAAGACCTCAAATGCTTCCCTGAACATGAAGCGAACCAGCTGTGAACGAGTAGAAAGAAGAGTTTGTGAAGGTCCAAAGAAATATCTGTCCACAGCTGGAGCACAGGAGAACCGCTTTATTTCATTGGTTCACAAACAACTGAACACATCCAAACCAGAGCCGTATAGAGAGAGAGCTCTGACAACTACGTTTACTTCAATAGTTTTTTTTTTCTCACAGCAATGGCGGCTCATGGAGTCTAACATTTTGTCCCGGAAGTGATCGGTTGATTGTTGTAGCGCACTGAAGCTACAGCAGATGAGACAGTTTGTTTTGCACTTTTGAACATTAAGACGTTTAAATAATCATATTGGATATTATTATTATTATTCTCAGCATATCTAAACCCATTAAGGTGTGCATTAAAGGTGCAGTCTGCAACTCTTATAAAAGTGACTTTTTGTCATATTTACTAAAGCTGTCACTATGTAAGGACAGCGTCACATCAAACTAGTAGTTTGTGTGAAAAAAACAGTCTCATTGAGTCTGAGTGTGACGATAACAAGTTGTTTTGAGTCCTATTTATCACGTTATCGACCTGCGGAGACCTCTGGATCTCTACAGCTCACACTCACACAGTGACATTCTGAAGCCAAACCATTCCAAATTATTTAACCATCATTATATTTTTTACTAACTCTTCATTCGAGAGTGGGAGAGTGGTGGGTGGGGTTAAGTTAGACAGTGGAGAAAAAGGCATACTGGTGGCTCTACACAAAAAACTTTTAATGTTACATGAAATATATTGATATTACCATATAGTCCTATACTATACCCCTAAATAAACATATCAACATTTATTAAAAACTCGATATATTGCCCAGCCTTAAAACAGGCATGAATAAATGAATCGTTGGTTAAACTCACCTGGTAGAACTTGTCCATCCTCAGCCTGTCGATACCCGTCCACTCTCTTTTAAAGGTAACAAAGAAACTCTCCAGGTACAGCAGCTCTGTAGGAGGACAGACATTTAGTTAGCATCAGTAAGCTAACACATGCATTCAATAGGAAGTCAGAGAATAGTTTAACTCACGTCTGTCATAATCCTGAAAGGTGTGGATCAAAGCAGAAATCTGTGCAGACAGATTCTCCTGAGGGGAAAAAACACATGATCAATAGATTCTCAGTAGAATGAGTCAGCATTTTAAAGACTATGTAAATGTGTTGCATTAGGAACCACACATTAAGGTCATCTGAGTCCAAACCTGCTCCAACACACCTGATATAAACTAAAGTATGGTATGAAAAGCTTTTAAAAATGATATTGATTAAATTTAAAACAAATCAAAAAGTTAATGGAAGTTTGGCCCAAATATAACACAAATAATAATTTAAATTAAATTAGAATGACAAGCTATTGTAATCAAGCAAACTAATTGCTTTTATGTACGTTTTGTTTGTCTTACTCCTATTTCTAATGTTTTATCATCAGACAAAAAGCCAGTGTTTTGTGTACAATAAGGAAACTTCCAGGTGTTTCCTTCCCTTTTTGTCTGAATCTTTTGTGTTCACCAGAGCAGGATCAGCAGAGCAATAACACGCCTCCTGTGTGCGCGCTGTGATGTCACTATGTAAGGAAGCTCATTAGAGACACATGTGACCCTTTAATAAACCCTGCCCTGTTACTATTTATGGGTTATTTTTCCTTTTAATCCTGAGCCAGTGGCAGGATGAGGATGCAGCGTGTTGCAGAGTTGGTGTGAAAAGACCATAAAATGTACCTGCAGCAGTGGTTTGTCCTGCATCCACAGACAGTAAAAAAGGCCTTTCCACAGTTTGAGAAGCTCATCGTGTGTGAATCCACCTGGAAAACAACAACAAGCTCAGCTCAGGCCAGGATTTGACAGCAGGACGATATTACATCTTCATAATAACTTTCAACCTGGATGAATATTTATGTACACACTAGGGATGTAATGATTCACTCAACTCCCAATACGATTGGATTCATGATACGATTCTCTCATGATTTATTTTACAAAATGGGACTGTAGACAAATGACTGAAAGATAATCCTTTATTTCATTGCATAATTGTGACCGTCACCAGCTCTCCCTCGGGAAGGGTAAGAAATACTTTATTAAAGGGAGGATGTAAAAGAGAGAGGGCAGTGTTACACCAAGGTGAGGGGTTGGAGGGGGTGGGGAAGTTAACAGGGAAGAGGGATACAAGATAGGATATAGAATGGGTGGGGAATAGTTGTTAGGTTTTAAGTGATGCGATGTGAAATTGTGGTTGTGTATATTGTGCTTATTGTTGTGTTGTCAAGCCAGTTTGGTGACCAGTGTGCGGTTTAGGAATAATGGTGGTGGCTGTGAACAGAGGAAGAGGTGAGTGGAAATTCCATAAAACAGGTATTTGGGAACAACGTGTCTAAGGTTGAGCCCAGTATGAGTGTTATCCCACAGCCCAAGGCCAGTGCATCCATGACAAATGTATTTCCAAGAACCGCCACTGCAAAACCCAAGAGCCGCCCCCGGGCCCGAAGAAGCAGTCAGGCCAGCAGCAAGAGCAGGCAGCCTAAGGGCCCCCGGCGACCACCCCACGGCCAAGCAGCCCCCGGAACGCCCCCAAGATCCCAAGCCGAGAGGCAGCCATCGCCCCCCCATACACACCTGAGAAAGCCCCAAGGAGCCAAGGACCCAGCGCACCACGCCACCGATCCCACCCCCAACCCCCAGACCCCCCATGAAATAAATAAAGGAATAATACAAATGAAAACTATTTTGTGCCTTAAAAATTGGGCTTTAAAAAAAAAAAAAACAGTCTGCACTGTATTTAAGTCAGATATTTGTTTGGACCAGCAGAGGGCACTGGTAACCCAGTGGTCGGTTGGCATGCAGTTATCCTAGCAGTGAAGAAGAGATGCTACGCTAGCATACAGAGCTAATAGAAAAACGTGACTCTTACAGATATTCACGTAATATTACAGATATTCTTTTGGTGCTAAAGGGGTAAGGAATTATTTATGAACATGTTTAAGAGTGGAAGGCGGCCAGAAACAAAGTAGTAGATTCCGCTCGCCGCCTCAGCATTTGGACAAGAGAAGGATGTTTAAAAAAAAGTACTGCGATTCAATTTTCAGAGAATCGATGTGAACCGTGATACCTATGAATCAATTTTTAACTGCCTCCTATAGAACTCAATGGACTAAAGGGGCGATTCGCGTCATCAATTACGTCACTTCAACATGGCGGCGCACAGACACGAAAACTGTAAACTAGTCCCATTTTTAAAAGTTAATAAAACGAATATGGTGCAAAAATAATGCACTTCGTTAGGCATAAATCTACTAATAAGGACATTTCAAAGATTTTAGGTCACATTTGTAAAAACAATGGAGGATCCCTTTAAGCAACAGCAGATTTAGTGACAACCACAGAACCAGGAAAAAAAATCACTTCTGAGGGAAACTTTACATAGCTCCGCTGTCCGCCTTATGAGTTTTTTTTTTAGATTAGATTTGTTTTACACTTCCTCCTACTACTTTTCAAACATGTACAGTATAGGCATCAAGAGCAGGATTTCTGTAGCATTTATTCTCTCTTTGCCTTGTTTATATTCTTTTTTTTAATATTATTATTACTATTAACATTTTTTCCCTCATTGTGAGATACACAGCTATTGTGTTCATGTTTGAAATAACATTAAATCAAATCAAAACTTCCTAAATAGAAGGAAATGTATCGTTTATTAGTTTTAGAAGTAAAATTTGATTTGTATCATGTATTCATGCGTTTATTTAGATTTTATAGTTTTTTTGTTGTTTTTGTAACCAGAATCTTTCATCCATTCCATTTTCTTTATATTCAGCCAAACTGTGGGTTACATGTAAATCTCCAAGTTATGATTAGATTGTAGAATATAATTCAGTGTGCTGTATTATCAGCTTATATTTTTATGGCGTTCAAATATTGATGAGAATGCAACTGTTAATGTGTCACTACATTTCAGTCAGTCATGTAATATACTGTGATTACAGATGTGAAAGGATTACTGATGCCTTTTTTACACTGTACAAATATATTGTCAGAAATCATTTGGTGGACCTGAAAATAAATTAGTAAATATTGACAAACATCCTTTATATTATGATCAGATACTATATACAAGCAGCTGTGACGTCAACGTACTATCTGTAGGTCTACTTCTGTCCATCGTGGATATCTGTGTACATTCATGTTTTTATAGGAGGTCTGCTGACCCAGAAAGTCAGAAGCAGGAGTTAACTCTGGTTAGCTTAGCATGTTGAGTGCAGCTAACAGCTAAAAACTAGCTTACCTTTCAGTGAGCGGACGCTGATGTATTTCCTCAGTTTTCTTAAAGCCTTGCTTCTGATGCTCTTCTCGTTAGAGGCTAACCTCTGAGCTAACAGGATCTCTGGTTGTTGAGTGTCAGCCATGTCCACAGTTTCACGTGGAGAGCCTTTTTCCTCTCACGCTTTCCTCCCACGTTTGGTACGCGGCGCAGGATTATGATGTCACGGCTGTTCATCTTCTTCTTTAAGGTTTTAAGGCGGTTGGCAAACAACGAATTGGTGCATTTCCGTCACCTACTGGTATGGAGTGTAGATCAGAATATATAACATGTTCTACTAGAATGAACATATCCTTTCAATCAACTTAGTTTATCTAAGAAAATTATATACAATCATGTATCCTTCATTTTCTGAATTATTTTGTAAGATAACTATTACATTAAATTGTTTTTTTTTTAAATTATTGTTTTATTCTATTTATTTATTTTTACTTTAATCATAAATAAAACAATTTTGAACAGATTTTATGAACATTTCATGTATAACAACAATAACAAAATATTTTATATTAAAATATAGTATTTTAATTCTTACTTAATGATTAGATTTTTTGAAATAATAATAATAATAATAATAATAATAATAATAATAATAATAATAATAATAATAATAATAATAATAATAATAATAACTAATGAATAAATAATTCCGGATATATTTTGGAAAAACTTTAAGCCCACAAACAACAAGAATAATATTATTAATAATATTGATAATAATAATGATAATAAAAAATAATATAAAAGTAATTCTCCATTTTGAATAAGGTTTTTTATTTCTCAATAATTACATGTTTTAGGTATTACATTTTCAAAGAAAAACAAAATTCTGTCCTGAAAATATTTTCTTTAAGACAAAACAGAATCTGCACCACTTCAGGTATAAAATTAAACTCCTAATTATTATTATTATTATTATTATTATTATTATTATTATTATTATTATTATTATTATTATTATTATTCAATTCAACTTTATTTGTATAGCGCAATTTACAACAAAGTCATTACACTGCGCTTATCAAAATCTAAAATTCATAATAAGAAAAAGAAAACCCAACAAGATCCACATGAACAAGCATTTAGCGACAGTGGGAAGAAACAACTCCCTTTTTACAGGAAGAAATCTTTGTTAGAACCAGGTTCAGAGGTGGCAGCCATCTGCGTGGACTGGTTGGGGTTAGTGGACAGAAGGACCAACAGAACAGGATAGAGAGATAGAACATCAGAGTGTCTCAGACTAGTTGAGCCGTGAACCACAGATCAGGAACTGACATCATCAGCTTCACGACACCTGAAACAGAGCAGAGAGAGAAGAACGAGGAGAAGACACTGACTGCAGAAAAACATGATACATTATTATCAGGTCAGCCTGTCTTGGCCTTGGGTCTCACTCCCAGTGGCCTAGCCAGCACTTATTATAAAGGTGACAAATCTCTTCCCATTTATTGGTAAACTAACAGCGACTCCAATGTTTGCTCTAGTGGTTAGGCTATGTTATGATTCAGTCCTGTTTATGTGGACTGTAAATCATAACCAGCTACATCATAATTTGAATCTCTTCCTGTTTATTGCATTAGCTTTGTTTCTAATTGTTAGAATTTTATCAGTAAAGAAGTTGATGAAATCATCGCTGCTCAGGTTGACAGGAATAGCGGTGAGCTTGACTACAGTGTTGAATAGAAACCGATGATTATTTTTGTTTTCCTCTATTAAAGTTTAGTAATATGAAGTTAAAGCTTTGCAAAGAGCTTTTTTTTAATAAGTTAACAAACTCTTCCTCCAGGCTATATGAACTTCTACCATGTTTGAGAGCCACTTCCTTTCCAATTTCCACGATGCCTGTTTTAAAAGACGCAATTCAGAATTATACCAGGGATCGACCTTTTAATGACATATTGTCTTCTTTTTAAGTGGAGCAACAGCATCCAGAGCTGTGTGCAGTGACAACATGGCACTGTTGACAAGATAATCTATTTTCTCTGTTGTTAGACATTGATTGCTATATCATATGGATCAGAGGTAAGCAATGATGGAACTAAATCTTTAAAGCTAGCTACAGCTTTTTCAGGCAGTGATCTACTATAGTGTACTCTTCTCTCGGAATTTAAGCAGGCTGATATTGTGAATTCAAAGGATAACAGGAAGTGATCTGAAAGAACAGGATTTTGAGGATAAATTGTCAGGTGGTCAATATCTAAACCATATGTTACAACAAGGTCCAGGACATAATTAAGATAATGAGTTGGTTTGTTTACATTTTGTGTAAAGCCGATTGAATCTAATAGTGAGGTAAATGATTTCATTAGGTTGTTGTTTTCATCATAAACATGAATGTTAAAGTCACCTACTATTATAACTTTATCAGTGCTCAGCACCAGATCAGTGAGAAAGTCAGAGAATTCAGGGAGAAACTCCGAATACGGACCAGGAGGACGGTAAACTATAACCAGTAAAGTGGGTTTTTCTATCTTGTTTTTGGGATTACAAATTTCAAGTGAGAGGCTTTCAAATGAATTTTGGTTAAGTTTGGTTTTTGGGGTAACTGATAAGTTTGAGTGAAAAACTGCTGCCACTCCTCCTCCCCGACCACTCTCACGGAGATGTGGTGATTACCATAATTGGGAGGGCTGGCTTCATAAAGAGCAATAAAATCTTCATGTTTATGGGGTATAATTGCTCTATGTTTTGAGTAAGGGGCTTATCTATAGAAGTGTTTGTTGTAACTGCCAGTTTATTCTCAGTTAGTCATGGGCTTGTGGAGTTGTGAATCACAGACTGTGGATTTAATTTTAGCATCCGTGCTCCATGTAAATTCGGGTGGACACTGTCTTTTTTGAATAGATCAGCACGTTTCCAAAAGAGGTCAAAGTTATCAATAAATGTGAAATTATTTAGTTTTCAGCAGGATTGTAAGAAGTTGTGCTGCTGTAAAAGGCAACTAAATCATTCTATACCCCTATTTAATGTAGGAAGAGATCATTTTTTAATACTGCCTGGCGGAGAACAAGAAAGGCATGATGTAGCAGATGTATGTAAAAGAGATGACACAATTAAAAAGATATCAGCTATGCAATATCCAACATCTTGCCATAGAGAAAGACATTCAGGTAATTAATAGTGATGTCATCAGTCTTTAAAGACATGGCACCAAGGAGGATGCTGCTTTAGAGAGTGGTAACACTCACTCTTCACTCCTCAATTCAAAATACACTAGTACACTAATCTATCATTGTAGCTTGTAACTTGCTTAAAACTACACCATGTGTTCATTCCAAAGAAATAAAACAATAGTGATTCACTGGTCAGTGCTATAGTGTGAAACTGTACCAGCTGTGTACGGATAGAATGTCGGTATATTGATAAGTCAACTGTACGGATAGTCACTGCCAATATGAAATGTGTGAGGATGGGGTAAAACCCAAGTGGAGAGCATAGCTCAGCCTATGGAGGCTGTGAAGTCAGTAAAAGAGAAGCAGAAGTTCAGAAGATCCAACGTTATGAGAGCTTGAGCTATGCCGAAGTTGTTAGAAAAGTAAGAGAAAATACAGGACAACTTACAAGTGAAATAGTGAGGAAAGTAGAGTGCAAATGTTACAAACAGATAAAATAAGAAACATTATTGTGGATAAGAACAATTTCATTCTATTCATGGTAGATGTGATAAAGTGTTCTGCTCATACTGAAAAGATCAAAATAATCACAAAGTCAGCAGAAAAATTCCTTGGAATTAAGAGTTTAAGGTGGCAAGAAGTAGGGAATTATTACATGGAAGAGTGATGAGTGTCTCTGCGAGCATAAACATAAGACACAGAACTGAAGTAGCAAAGTGTAAACAGAACAGATATGAATTACATGTAGGAAAACACAAGACCTGTGGAGGGCAGCAATACGCCTCCGATGCGTCTAGTCTTCCGGAAATTCAAAAAGAAAAAGAAGAAGAAACGCTGAGTTCAGAGTTAGAGCAGTAGAAGAAGAAACAGCGAAAGGAAATCAAGCGTCTCTGTGAGTCTAACAATAAATGTTATTATTATTATTATTCTCCAGCCTACAGACGGAGTCAGGTCACACAATAATAGCGCCTTAAAGCTCCAGTGGAAAGTAAGAGAGCACAACACGGTGTCAGAAGACGGAGTTTTAGACACACAGAGAGGCTGGAGCAGAATGCTAACCGAGCTAGCAGAGGAGCTAGCACCACCGAGACGCTACAGGATAGAAAAGCAAAGAGTAGAAAAAGGGGAGGAAATGGAGCAGTTCAAAGCACCGTCACCACTGTCTCTCACCGCTAACCCTGCTGACAACTGGTGCAGCTGGGAACAAAGCTTTCGGCGGTATATAGCGGCCTCAGGGGAGAAAGATGAACATGGAAAGATTGACATTTTACTCCACACCATCGGTGAGGATGCACTGGAAGTGTTCAACACACTGACGGTTAGAGGTGAGGGAGATGAGCTGACAATGGAGGATGTTCTTCAAGCCTTTAAAGATCACTGCAGTCCACAGAGAAATGTTGTCTTTGAACGACTTCAATATTGGTCCCATCAGAGGACAGCAGGGACATCAGTAAACACATTCATAACAGAGCTGAGACACAAAAGCAAACACTGTGAGTTTGGAACAAGTGAGAATGACATGCTCAGAGATAAGCTGATGTTAAGCATCACAGACTCTCACCTAAAAAAGAGACTGTTACAGGAAAGACGTCTAACGTTCTACAGAGCAATAGAAATATGCAGAGCAACAGAACAAGAAAAGACTCTGTTACAAACCATCAAGACTGAACATGGAGTGCAAGAAGTTCCAGTGGATGGTGAAATGAAAATGATCCTTCCTGACAATAGTCTCCACCATAACACCAGTAGACAATTATGTTCCCAATTTGTTCCAAATACAGATCAAACAGAAAAACTTGTGCTGGCTGCCTTCATGCCCAAAGTTCAGCTGCACAGATTACAGCTCCAGCAGCCGTCAGTCACTGATTGTGTTTACGGTGAGAGGAAGAATGTCCCAGAGCATCTCCACATAAAGGAGGAACCAGAGATGTTCAGTGAAGGTCAGGAGGAAAAGCAGCTTTGTGTGCAGCAGGAGACAAACAGTGCTGCTTGTCCTGTGAAATGTGAAGATGAAGAGGAGAAGCCTCAGGCCTCCCAGCTACACTGGAGACAACTAACAGAAATCAACATGAAGGAGGAACCTTCAACCTGTAGTTTAAACGAATTAATGAAAATACAAAGTGTGGGAATGAACAGCAAAGGAACAGAAGCAGCCCAGAACCCAGATCCAAGCAGTTTAGTTCTACAAGGTCCTGATGGAACAGAAACACACTCGTCTCAGACTGAAGATAGTAACGAGGATGATGAAGATGACTGTTGGCAGAAACCTCTGTCAGAGTCTGAAACTGTAGCTAAAGCTGACTTTGACTCCACCAGGAAAAAGAGAAAGATGTCTGACTTAGGTGCAGCTTCAAAACTGAGAATCCACACAGGAGAGAAACCTTTTAAATGTGATGTTTGTTGCAAATGTTTTTCTCGGAAGGATTACCTGCAGACACACATAAGAATCCACACAAGAGAAAAACCATTTAAATGTGATGTTTGTAGTAAATGTTTTATTCAAAAGTCTGATCTTAATAAACACACGAGAATCCACACAGGAGAGAAACCATTTAAATGTGATGTTTGTAGTAAATGTTTTATTCAAAAGTTTCACCTGCAGTTACACATGAGAATCCACACAGGAGAGAAACCATTTAAATGTGATGTTTGTAGTAAATGTTTTATTCAAAAGTTTCACCTGCAGTTACACATGAGAATCCACACAGGAGAGAAACCATTCAAATGTGATGTTTGTAGTAAATGTTTTATTCAAAAGTATCACCTGCAGTTACACATGAGAATCCACACAGGAGAGAAAGCATTTAAATGTGACGTTTGTAGTAAATGTTTTTTTAGAAAGTCTGATCTTAATAAACACATGAGAATCCACACAGGAGAGAAACCATTCAAATGTGATATTTGTAGTAAATGTTTTACCTGTCAGGCCAACCTGCATTCACATGTGAGGATGCACAAAGAAGAGAAACCATTCAAATGTGATGTTTGAGAAAGAAAATGTTTTAAACAAAAAATCTGGACTGAAAGTCCACACATAAGAAAATGCTTCCTAATGTGATGTCGTAAATATTTTCTTTAAATTTGTTCATTGTTTTTTTAGCTACTTAGATTTAGGTATAGTTTAAATTTGAAGTGTTGTTCAAGTTTTGTAAGTAACATGGCATATTTTGCTGTTTGTTTTTACAATTGATTTATTTTGTGCAATTGTTTACCTTCTAGAAGTATAATTGTAAATATTGTGTGTTGCTTGTTTTACCTTTGAATATTAAAGCCTCATATGTGTTACATGAAAAAAAGTTTGCTGTTCATTTAATAATTTATTATCCTTAAGTTTTTTTTTTTTTTTTTACAGATTGCACAAAAACAGATATTTCTTGAATCTGCATTAAGTTTTCCACAGTAGATCTGGGTTAGTGAACTAATTATTAACTAGTAGAGATCTTGGGATCTATTTGAAAGCAGCGAGCAAACTCAACATGAGTCCAGTGGTCTACGCTAGTGCTCAGGCTGTTTCTAGGTACATTAGTCCCACTCTGGCTTTCTAAAACCAAGCAGCAAATAAAGAAATTCAGCAGCAGGACGACAGCTTTGTCCAAAAAGGGTGAGGGTTATTTCATCAAACCCAGCTCAGGGTTGAGTCCAGGTTTAACCTGAGAGTCCGGCTCAGTTAAGCTGGGTTGTATCTGGAACGGTGGTTTCATCGAGAAAACACCTTGGTTACCATAATAACACAGTCCGTGGGTCAAACCTGCTCTCGATCTGGTTTAAGCAGCAGGCTTGGCTTAAGCTGCAGATGCACTCTCATGAAACCACATCATTTTGAAATAAGTCATTTAGTGATGCTTTAAAACACTCAAAGTGCATCGTAGACCAATGTATGCGCAATAACCGTTACTGCAAACCCAAGCAAATCTATTTTGTTAAAACATTCTGTGAATTAAGAGCTTTGTTCTAGATTTATTAGAACATTTCTATGTAAAATCTGGAGAGTAAAGGAGTGGAATGGTAAGTGGAACCTTTAGCACTGTAGTTGTTAAGTCCATAGTAGATGCACGTCCTAGTTCCTGCTGTGTTTTTTCCTCTGACATCCTGCCTTTACAGGTCAGTACTTGGTTAAAGTCACCATAAATGAAAGCCTTAAGCTTTGTGCGACTTATAAAAGAAGCTGTAGGTAATACAGTGATGATTTGTGTCGCTTTTGGACTGTTTTGTAGAGGTTTAACCAGGGCTGCCAAGTTTCAGAAAATGACGAGTGAGACTTTAGTGACCTGATGCGTTCCGGTGAAAAAAAATGTCCTTTTTTAACGTGGATTTGGCCTGTTTTAACATTGATTTCTACCTTAAGACTGATGTCTTCACCTCCCTGCACTGTGGCCTCCTAATGCTAGTTTTAATCAACCAGAAATTAGAAATGAAAACTAACAAGAATTTTGACAAAATAAATTTATTTGTCAATTTTTCATTTCAACCAACTCTCCATCATTTAGCTGGGTGGCATGTCTCTTGTTGTAGGTGTTTGTCACAGATGTTGATGCCTTGATGACAGAGGCAGGGGGCTCCCACTTAAAACACTGTGGCCCAAGGCAGTTCTACCTTTACCTCAGCTCTCCTTGTCTGCAACAAAAAGGAGGTCATTAAAAAGATAATCATGTAAAAAACATTAAAACATCAAGTGATTTTTGATTGAATGAATGTCTTAGCAGCAGACTCAATGTCTATAGAAATACACTATTACATACAAAAATAATCATAAGAACAGTTCAAATGAACATTATATTAGACAAGGCATCTGTTTAATTTACTATGTATTTATGCTGATATAACCTACAAGTGCAATTCAGCTACTACCAGTGTTCATAACACTGGTAGTAGCTGAATAAGAGTTTTAATTAATTTAAGTTCATGTCTAGCACAGACACACATCATGATTCTTTCTTTGTAAAATCATGATCACAATACTATTTTTTTCATTCAAATAATTTAGACTGTTTTAAAGTTATTTACCAATGAAACAAACCAATTCACTTACTTAAAATCATCACCCTAAATGGAAAAAAAAGAATAAAAGATAATTTAAGACAAGGTAATTTTCAAATGTATTTTTTTTTTTTTTGTTTTGTTTAATTGCATGTAAGCAATTTATTAAACTGGTTTCAAGTACAATTAACATCAAACAAAAAGGCTGACATGTACTTATAGTCACACACAGTCTTTTTACTTTGTTTAACTAAAGTAGTGTAGCATTAGTATCACTTGCTACATAACAAGGCTGCATATCTGTCCAGTGATTTCTATTTGTTATTGAGGTAACACACTCATATTAATAAAATCCTACTTTAAGCAGTGCTTGAACGCCTCATTTCATACAGTTTAGACAATCATATCCTTTACAAGATAAAACGTTACTGCTTTGGTTACATTAGGCCTGGGTGATATGGACCAATATTCATCTCTCTATATTTTTCTTCAAAACGGCAATAGGTGATATAAACTCCATTTATTTTTTATCAATAGTTTTACAAGAAAAACAATAATGGGTCAAAGTCAGTGAAGCCACAAAGACCCTTTTATTAATCACTAGCAGCACAATAACAACATTTTGTGTCACTTTAGACTTTTTCCTTCATTAGGGCTGGAATGTGATTAAATTATGTAGTGTTGCATTTTTCAGGGCAGCTCTGAGTTGCTGAAAGTCGTTTTTAAAGTAAATCACATTGAGGACACTGTCTCTTTAAGAATGTGTAAACAGCCCTGTTAGCTGCAGCAGCAGCAGATCTCTGCTGAGGAGCGACAGAGAGTTAGTTATAGAAACACATGCAGTGTTTTCTCAAACATCTCTCAGTGCTTCATCACTCAGAACTGACAGAATTTTACAGACAGACAGACATTTCCACTGTCTGTGTCCGTGCACTGGGGGGGAGGGGGGGTTAGTTTTTTAGACAAGTAAACTAACACTATAACATACACACACAGCAATATGAACAGTGAACAAAATTGAGTAGCTACATACCATCTCAAACGGCGTCTGACTTCTAGAAATACTTTCTTTCTGAAAGCATGTTGAAGAGTCGGTGTGTTGTGTGAGGTGTCCAGAGACAGTTCGTCAAGACCCGCCTTACATTGCTTCTGATTGGTTCATTATTGTGTTATGCCTGCCGTGGTTGGTTAGATTTAGGCACAAGGAGACATGGATTGGTCTGGGATTGGTTACCTGGGTCAGTCAATCAGAGTTACTCGAGCTAAGGCAAGTCATGAGGACCAAAGTTCATTATCATGAAAAAAATAATTAGAGTATTGAATGGGGAGAAGCTTGAGAAATGTCAAGTGTGGTGTGAGAATGCGTCAAATTGCGTGACTGTCACACTCAAAGCGTGAGGCTTGGCAGCTCTGGTTTAATAAACCACAACAGTAAAACAGCGGCGCTGATAATGCCGCAATATTTTGTATAGTTCTTCAGCTTGCAATGAATGTTTATTTTAGAGAAAATCTCTGGATGTACCTTATGTATATTGCTCCAGTTCATTCCTAAGACTTCCTGATGTGACTTTAGTAGAGTTTAAAGCCCAATATGCACTTTTTGTTCATTTAATGTACAGAATATAATGTTAAAAGCTATAATGAGAGAATGTTAATTCATTATTTAATAATTTTGTTTTGCTGAGTAAACTGAGCTAATTAATGTATGTATGTACTGTACATGTTTTGAATATATTTGAGCAGGATTTATGCACAAAATGTAAATTGTTAATGTGTTTGAATTTGAAAAGAAGTTCAGCTGAAGTGTTTTAAAGGAAAAAGAGACAAACGTGGAGAAGGATATGAGTGCTCGTGTGTTTCTTCCTCTGATACAATAAAGCTTGATCAAATAGTCTACATAAACTCATTCTCTCCCTCTTTTTTCCCTTTGCGTTTTAACTGTGACATTTAACAGAACAGAAGTCCAGTTGTGGAGTAGCAGTCTCTACTGTATATCCACTTAAAGGTATATTATTTGTACCGGACGCTAATTTACAGTGGCCCAGCAGATTTGAATACAGCCTATCATAAATCGTTAACATACAGTACATGTCATATCAGCTTTAAAAATAATCAGGCTCATCCTGATTTTTCTAGGCCCACCCATTAGCAACGTTCTGGCTCCGCCACTGGATGGGGCAGGAATAAAAGGGGAAGGAAGTACTAAATTTTACAGAAATCTATGAATGCACATGGTGTGAATAGGAAAAATAGAAGAGAGGAGACCATTTGAACTAAAATGAGTTTGATCATACAGGGTTGAATAAACGATGTTGTTGTTCGGTAAAAGGGAAACAGATGAATGTGTGGAATGAAAAGTCACAGAAAATGTTAAACACATTATGTTTCATTGCACAAAATATAGACAAGAAAGGTTAAGGCTAAATCAAAAGATAAGAGAAGCAGGGAGGAAATGGAGCATTGAGGGATTACTTGGAACAACAGGAGAAGGAATCAAGAAAACACAGAAAGTTGTGATAAAACACTAAAAAGATATAGAGATATCTTATAGGATTTAGTTTATTATCATTATTTTTATGTGAATTGTGACATATAAGCGCACTCTACATCCTCCGGTACAGTAGGTGGTGGTACGGACCACTTTAAGTTGTGTTTGTAACCTGCCATTAAATAAACGAAGAAGAAGAAACGCTGAGTTCAGAGTTAGAGCAGTAGAAGAAGAAACAGCGAAAGGAAAACAAGTGTCTCTGTGAGTCTAACAATAAATGTTATTATTATTATTAATATCCATCCTACAGACGGAGTCAGGTCACACAATAATAGCGCCTTAAAGCTCCAGTGGAAAGTAACAGAGCACAACACGGTGTCAGAAGACGGAGTTTTAGACACACAGAGGCTGGAGCAGAATGCTAACCGAGCTAGCAGAGGAGCTAGCACCACCGAGACGCTACAGGATAGAAACGTAAAGAGTAGAAAAAGGGGAGGAAATGGAGCAGTTCAAAGCACCGTCACCACTGTCTCTCACCGCTAACCCTGCTGACAACTGGTGCAGCTGGGAACAAAGCTTTCGGCGGTATATAGCGGCCTCAGGGGAGAAAGATGAACAAGGAAAGATTGACATTTTACTCCACACCATCGGTGAGGATGCACTGGAAGTGTTCAACACACTGACGGTTAGAGGTGAGGGAGATGAGCTGACAATGGAGGATGTTCTTCAAGCCTTTAAAGATCACTGCAGTCCACAGAGAAATGTTGTCTTTGAACGACTTCAATATTGGTCCCATCAGAGGACAGCAGGGACATCAGTAAACACATTCATAACAGAGCTGAGACACAAAAGCAAACACTGTGAGTTTGGAACAAGTGAGAATGACATGCTCAGAGATAAGCTGATGTTAAGCATCACAGACTCTCACCTAAAAAAGAGACTGTTACAGGAAAGACGTCTAACGTTCTACAGAGCAATAGAAATATGCAGAGCAACAGAACAAGAAAAGACTCTGTTACAAACCATCAGGACTGAACATGGAGTGCAAGAAGTTCCAGTGGATGGTGAAATGAAAATGATCCTTCCTGACAAGAGTCTCCACCATAACACCAGTAGACAATTATGTTCCCAATCTGTTCCAAATACAGATCAAACAGAAAAACTTGTGCTGGCTGCCTTCATGCCCAAAGTTCAGCTGCACAGATTACAGCTCCAGCAGCCGTCAGTCACTGATTGTGTTTACAGTGAGAGGAAGAATGTCCCAGAGCATCTCCACATAAAGGAGGAACCAGAGATGTTCAGTGAAGGTCAGGAGGAAAAGCAGCTTTGTGTGCAGCAGGAGACAAACAGTGCTGCTTGTCCTGTGAAATGTGAAGATGGGGAGGAGAAGCCTCAGGCCTCTCAGCTACACTGGAGACAACTAACAGAAATCAACATGAAGGAGGAACCTTCAACCTGTAGTTTAAATGAATTAATGAAAATACAAAGTGTGGGAATTAACAGCAAAGGACCAGAAGCAGCCCAGAACCCAGATCCAAGCAGTTTAGTTCTACAAGGTCCTGATGGAACAGAAACACACTCGTCTCAGACAGAAAACAGTAACGAGGATGATGAAGATGACTGTTGGCAGAAACCTCTGTCAGAGTCTGAAACTGTAGCTAAAGCTGACTTTGACTCCACCAGGAAAAAGAGAAAGATGTCTGACTTAAGTGCAGCTTCAAAACTGAGAATCCACACAGGAGAGAAACCATTTAAATGTGATGTTTGTTGTAAATGTTTTTCTCGGAAGGATTACCTGCAGACACACATAAGAATCCACACAAGAGAAAAACCATTTAAATGTAATTTTTGTAGTAAATGTTTTATTCAAAAGTCTGATCTTAATAAACACACGAGAATCCACACAGGAGAGAAACCATTTAAATGTGATGTTTGTAGTAAATGTTACATTCGAAAGAATCACCTGCAGTTACACATGATAATCCACACAGGAGAGAAACCATTCAAATGTGATGTTTGTAGTAAATGTTTTATTCAAAAGTATCACCTGCAGTTACACATGAGAATCCACACAGGAGAGAAACCATTCAAATGTGATGTTTGTAGTAAATGTTTTATTCAAAAGTATCGCCTGCAGTTACACATGCGAATCCACACAGGAGAGAGAGCATTTAAATGTGACGTTTGTAGTAAATGTTTTTTTAGAAAGTCTGATCTTAATAAACACATGAGAATCCACATGGGAGAGAAACCATTCAAATGTGATATTTGTAGTAAATGTTTTACCTGTCAGGCCAACCTGCATTCACATGTGAGGATGCACAAAGAAGAGAAACCATTCAAATGTGATGTTTGAGAAAGAAAATCTGGACTGAAAGTCCACAAGAGAGTCCACACATAAGAAAATGCTTCCTAATGTGATGTCGTAAATATTTTCTTTAAAGTTGTTCATTGTTTTTTTAGCTACTTAGATTTAGGTATAGTTTAAGTTTGAAGTGTTGTTCAAGTTTTGTAAGTAACATGGCATATTTTGCAGTTTGTTTTTACAATTGATTTATTTTGTGCAATTGTTTACCTTCTAGAAGTATAACTGTAAATATTGTGTGTTTCTTGGTTTACCTTTGAATATTAAAGCCTCATATGTGTTACATTAAAAAAAGTTTGCTGTTTATTAATTTATTATCCTTAAGTTTTTTTTTTTTTTTTACAGATTGCACAAAAACAGATGTTTCTTGAATCTGCATTAAGTTTTCCACAGTAGATCTGGGTTAGTGAACTAATTATTAACTAGTAGAGATCTTGGGATCTATTTGAAAGCAGCGAGCAAACTCAACATGAGTCCAGTGGTCTACGCTAGTGCTCAGGCTGTTTCTAGGTACATTAGTCCCACTCTGGCTTTCTAAAACCTAGCAGCAAATAAAGAAATTCAGCAGCAGGACGACAGCTTTGTCCAAAAAGGGTGAGGGTTATTTCATCAAACCCAGCTCAGGGTTGAGTCCAGGCTTAACCTGAGAGTCCGGCTCAGTTAAGCTGGGTTGTATCTGGAACGGTGGTTTCATCGAGAAAACACCTTGGTTACCATAATAACACAGTCCGTGGGTCAAACCTGCTCTCGATCTGGTTTAAGCAGCAGGCTTGGCTTAAGCTGCAGATGCACTCTCATGAAACCACATCATCATTTTGAAATAAGTCATTTAGTGATGCTTTAAAACACTCAAAGTGCATCGTAGACCAATGTATGCGCAATAACCGTTACTGCAAACCCAAGCAAATCTATTTTGTTAAAACATATTCTGTGAATTAAGAGCTTTGTTCTAGATTTATTAGAACATTTCTATGTAAAATCTGGAGAGTAAAGGAGTGGAATGGTAAGTGGAACCTTTAGCACTGTAGTTGTTAAGTCCATAGTAGATGCACATCCTAGTTCCTGCTGTGTTTTTTCCTCTGACACCCTGCCTTTACAGGTCAGTACTTGGTTAAAGTCACCATAAATGAAAGCCTTAAGCTTTGTGCGACTTATAAAAGAAGCTGTAGGTAATACAGTGATGATTTGTGTCGCTTTTGGACTGTTTTGTAGAGGTTTAACCAGGGCTGCCAAGTTTCAGAAAATGATGAGTGAGACTTTAGTGACCTGATGCGTTTCGGCGAAAAAAAATGTGTCCTTTTTTAACGTGGATTTGGCCTGTTTTAACATTGATTTCTACCTTAAGACTGATGTCCTCACCTCCCTGCACTGTGGCCTCCTAATGCTAGTTTTAATCAACCAGAAATTAGAAATGAAAACTAACAAGAATTTTGACAAAATAAATTTATTTGTCAATTTTTCATTTCAACCAACTCTCCATCATTTAGCTGGGTGACATGTCTCATGTTGTAGGTGTTTGTCACAGATGTTGATGCCTTGATGACAGAGGCAGGGGGCTCCCACTTAAAACACTGTGGCCCAAGGCAGTTCTACCTTTACCTCAGCTCTCCTTGTCTGCAACAAAAAGGAGGTCATTAAAAAGATAATCATGTAAAAAACATTAAAACATCAAGTGATTTTTGATTGAATGAATGTCTTAGCAGCAGACTCAATGTCTATAGAAATACACTATTACATACAAAAATAATCATAAGAACAGTTCAAATGAACATTATATTAGACAAGGCATCTGTTTAATTTACTATGTATTTATGCTGATATAACCTACAAGTGCAATTCAGCTACTAGCAGTGTTCATAACACTGCTAGTAGCTGAATAAGAGTTTTAATTAATTTAAGTTCATGTCTAGCACAGACACACATCATGATTCTTTCTTTGTAAAATCATGATCACAATACTATTTTTTTCATTCAAATAATTTAGACTGTTTTAAAGTTATTTACCAATGAAACAAACCAATTCACTTACTTAAAATCATCACCCTAAATGGAAAAAAAAGAATAAAAGATAATTTAAGACAAGGTAATTTTCAAATGTATTTTTTTTGTTTTTGTTTTGTTTAATTGCATGTAAGCAATTTATTAAACTGGTTTCAAGTACAATTAACATCAAACAAAAAGGCTGACATGTACTTATAGTCACACACAGTCTTTTTACTTTGTTTAACTAAAGTAGTGTAGCATTAGTATCACTTGCTACATAACAAGGCTGCATATCTGTCCAGTGATTTCTATTTGTTATTGAGGAAACACACTCATATTAATAAAATCCTACTTTAAGCAGTGCTTGAACGCCTCATTTCATACAGTTTAGACAATCATATCCTTTACAAGATAAAACATTACTGCTTTGGTTACATTAGGCCTGGGTGATATGGACCAATATTCATCTCTCTATATTTTTCTTCAAAACGGCAATAGGTGATATAAACTCCATTTATTTTTTATCAATAGTTTTACAAGAAAAACAATAATGGGTCAAAGTCAGTGAAGCCACAAAGACCCTTTTATTAATCACTAGCAGCACAATAACAACATTTTGTGTCACTTTAGACTTTTTCCTTCATTAGGGCTGGAATGTGATTAAATTATGTAGTGTTGCATTTTTCAGGGCAGCTCTGAGTTGCTGAAAGTCGTTTTTAAAGTAAATCACATTGAGGACACTGTCTCTTTAAGAATGTGTAAACAGCCCTGTTAGCTGCAGCAGCAGCAGATCTCTGCTGAGGAGCGACAGAGAGTTAGTTATAGAAACACATGCAGTGTTTTCTCAAACATCTCTCAGTGCTTCATCACTCAGAACTGACAGAATTTTACAGACAGACAGACATTTCCACTGTCTGTGTCCGTGCACTGGGGGGGAGGGGGGGTTAGTTTTTTAGACAAGTAAACTAACACTATAACATACACACACAGCAATATGAACAGTGAACAAAATTGAGTAGCTACATACCATCTCAAACGGCGTCTGACTTCTAGAAATACTTTCTTTCTGAAAGCATGTTGAAGAGTCGGTGTGTTGTGTGAGGTGTCCAGAGACAGTTCGTCAAGACCCGCCTTACATTGCTTCTGATTGGTTCATTATTGTGTTATGCCTGCCGTGGTTGGTTAGATTTAGGCACAAGGAGACATGGATTGGTCTGGGATTGGTTACCTGGGTCAGTCAATCAGAGTTACTCGAGCTAAGGCAAGTCGTGAGGACCAAAGTTCATTATCATGAAAAAAATAATTAGAGTATTGAATGGGGAGAAGCTTGAGAAATGTCAAGTGTGGTGTGAGAATGCGTCAAATTGCGTGACTGTCACACTCAAAGCGTGAGGCTTGGCAGCTCTGGTTTAATAAACCACAACAGTAAAACAGCGGCGCTGATAATGCCGCAATATTTTGTATAGTTCTTCAGCTTGCAATGAATGTTTATTTTAGAGAAAATCTCTGGATGTACCTTATGTATATTGCTCCAGTTCATTCCTAAGACTTCCTGATGTGACTTTAGTAGAGTTTAAAGCCCAATATGCACTTTTTGTTCATTTAATGTACAGAATATAATGTTAAAAGCTATAATGAGAGAATGTTAATTCATTATTTAATAATTTTGTTTTGCTGAGTAAACTGAGCTAATTAATGTATGTATGTACTGTACATGTTTTGAATATATTTGAGCAGGATTTATGCACAAAATGTAAATTGTTAATGTGTTTGAATTTGAAAAGAAGTTCAGCTGAAGTGTTTTAAAGGAAAAAAGAGACAAACGTGGAGAAGGATATGAGTGCTTGTGTGTTTCTTCCTCTGATACAATAAAGCTTGATCAAATAGTCTACATAAACTCATTCTCTCCCTCTTTTTTCCCTTTGCGTTTTAACTGTGACATTTAACAGAACAGAAGTCCAGTTGTGGAGTAGCAGTCTCTACTGTATATCCACTTAAAGGTATATTATTTGTACCGGACGCTAATTTACAGTGGCCCAGCAGATTTGAATACAGCCTATCATAAATCGTTAACATACAGTACATGTCATATCAGCTTTAAAAATAATCAGGCTCATCCTGATTTTTCTAGGCCCACCCATTAGCAACGTTCTGGCTCCGCCACTGGATGGGGCAGGAATAAAAGGGGAAGGAAGTACTAAATTTTACAGAAATCTATGAATGCACATGGTGTGAATAGGAAAAATAGAAGAGAGGAGACCATTTGAACTAAAATGAGTTTGATCATACAGGGTTGAATAAACGATGTTGTTGTTCGGTAAAAGGGAAACAGATGAATGTGTGGAATGAAAAGTCACAGAAAATGTTAAACACATTATGTTTCATTGCACAAAATATAGACAAGAAAGGTTAAGGCTAAATCAAAAGATAAGAGAAGCAGGGAGGAAATGGAGCATTGAGGGATTACTTGGAACAACAGGAGAAGGAATCAAGAAAACACAGAAAGTTGTGATAAAACACTAAAAAGATATAGAGATATCTTATAGGATTTAGTTTATTATCATTATTTTTATGTGAATTGTGACATATAAGCGCACTCTACATCCTCCGGTACAGTAGGTGGTGGTACGGACCACTTTAAGTTGTGTTTGTAACCTGCCATTAAATAAACGAAGAAGAAGAAACGCTGAGTTCAGAGTTAGAGCAGTAGAAGAAGAAACAGCGAAAGGAAACAAGTGTCTCTGTGAGTCTAACAATAAATGTTATTATTATTATTAATATCCATCCTACAGACGGAGTCAGGTCACACAATAATAGCGCCTTAAAGCTCCAGTGGAAAGTAACAGAGCACAACACGGTGTCAGAAGACGGAGTTTTAGACACACAGAGGCTGGAGCAGAATGCTAACCGAGCTAGCAGAGGAGCTAGCACCACCGAGACGCTACAGGATAGAAACGTAAAGAGTAGAAAAAGGGGAGGAAATGGAGCAGTTCAAAGCACCGTCACCACTGTCTCTCACCGCTAACCCTGCTGACAACTGGTGCAGCTGGGAACAAAGCTTTCGGCGGTATATAGCGGCCTCAGGGGAGAAAGATGAACAAGGAAAGATTGACATTTTACTCCACACCATCGGTGAGGATGCACTGGAAGTGTTCAACACACTGACGGTTAGAGGTGAGGGAGATGAGCTGACAATGGAGGATGTTCTTCAAGCCTTTAAAGATCACTGCAGTCCACAGAGAAATGTTGTCTTTGAACGACTTCAATATTGGTCCCATCAGAGGACAGCAGGGACATCAGTAAACACATTCATAACAGAGCTGAGACACAAAAGCAAACACTGTGAGTTTGGAATAAGTGAGAATGACATGCTCAGAGATAAGCTGATGTTAAGCATCACAGACTCTCACCTAAAAAAGAGACTGTTACAGGAAAGACGTCTAACGTTCTACAGAGCAATAGAAATATGCAGAGCAACAGAACAAGAAAAGACTCTGTTACAAACCATCAGGACTGAACATGGAGTGCAAGAAGTTCCAGTGGATGGTGAAATGAAAATGATCCTTCCTGACAAGAGTCTCCACCATAACACCAGTAGACAATTATGTTCCCAATCTGTTCCAAATACAGATCAAACAGAAAAACTTGTGCTGGCTGCCTTCATGCCCAAAGTTCAGCTGCACAGATTACAGCTCCAGCAGCCGTCAGTCACTGATTGTGTTTACAGTGAGAGGAAGAATGTCCCAGAGCATCTCCACATAAAGGAGGAACCAGAGATGCTCAGTGAAGGTCAGGAGGAAAAGCAGCTTTGTGTGCAGCAGGAGACAAACAGTGCTGCTTGTCCTGTGAAATGTGAAGATGGGGAGGAGAAGCCTCAGGCCTCTCAGCTACACTGGAGACAACTAACAGAAATCAACATGAAGGAGGAACCTTCAACCTGTAGTTTAAATGAATTAATGAAAATACAAAGTGTGGGAATGAACAGCAAAGGAACAGAAGCAGCCCAGAACCCAGATCCAAGCAGTTTAGTTCTACAAGGTCCTGATGGAACAGAAACACACTCGTCTCAGACAGAAAACAGTAACGAGGATGATGAAGATGACTGTTGGCAGAAACCTCTGTCAGAGTCTGAAACTGTAGCTAAAGCTGACTTTGACTCCACCAGGAAAAAGAAAAAGATGTCTGACTCGAGTAAAAAAGCTGAAATGGGATGTAAAGCTTCCAAAACACAGATTAGTTCATTTCAACAGATTTGTTCAAAAACGAAGGTTCAGGTAAAATCAACATCTGAATGTGTGAGTGGTGAGAAAGCATCACTGAGTGCAGCTTCAAAACTGCGAATCCACACAGGAGAGAAACCATTTAAGTGTGATTTTTGTAGTAAATGTTTTTTTCAGAAGTATCACCTGCAGTTACACATGAGAATCCACACAGGAGAGAAACCATATAAATGTGACGTTTGTAGTAAATGTTTTATTCAGAAGTATCACCTGCAGTTACACATGAGAATCCACACAGGAGAGAAACCATTCAAATGTGATGTTTGTAGTAAATGTTTTATTCAAAGGAATCACCTGCAGTTACACATGGGAATCCACACAGGAGAGAAACCATTTAAATGTGACGTTTGTAGTAAACGTTTCATTCGAAAGTCTGACCTTGGTAGACACACGAGAATTCACACAGGAGAGAAACCATTCAAATGTGATGTTTGTAGTAAATGTTTTACCCATAAGGCTACCCTTAATAAACACATGAGAATCCACACAGGAGAGAAACCATTCAAATGTGATGTTTGTAGTAAATGTTTTATTCGAAAGTTTGACCTTGATAGACACATGAGAATCCACACAGGAGAGAAACCATTCAAATGTGATGTTTGTAGTAAATGTTTTAGCCAAAAGTCTGACCTTAATCAACACATGAGAATCCACACAGGACAGACACCATTTAATTGTGATGTTTTTAGAAAATGTTTTACCTGTCAGGCTAACCTACAGTCACATGTGAGAATGCACAAAGAGGAACCAATCAAATGTGATGTTTGAGAAAGAAAATGTTTTAAACAGAAGTCCACACATAAGAAAATCATTTCTAATGTGATGTTTGTTGTAAATAATTTCTTGATAGTTCTTTATTTTTTAGGTTTAGGTGTAGTTTAAGTTTGAAGTGTTGTTCGAGTTTTGTAAGTCAACACAACATCCATCCATTTTCAGACCCACTTATTCCTGTTTGTCAGGGTGGCGGGAGTCTGCCGGTGCTAATCTCCGGCTCTCATTGGGCGCTAGACGGGGGTACACCCTGGACAGGTCCCCAGTCCATTGCAGGTCAACACACCAGATTTTGGCAGAAGTTTTAGAGTTGGTCAGTTTGATTATACAGTTGATTTTTTGTGTGTAATTGTTTACGTTCTATAAGTATAACTGTAAATATTGTGTGTTACTTGTTTTACCTTTGAATATTAAAGCCTCATCTGTGTTACATAAAAAAAAAGTTTGCTCTTCATTAAATAATTTACCCTTCTTAAGTTTACAATTTTTTTTTACAGATAAAAAAAAAAGAGATCTTGGGATTTATTTGAAAGCAGTGAGCAAACTCAGCATAGGTCCAGTGGGCTATGCTAGTGCCCAGGCTGTTTCTAGGTACATTAGTCCCACTCTGGCTTTGTAAAACATGGCAGCAGAAAAAGAAATTCAGCAGCAGGACGACAGCTTTGAAAACTTTCTGGAAAAGGAAGTGAATTGTGATGCTGCTCTTGGAAGCACTAGGTTGCGGGTTCACGTCCTACTTCAGTGTTTTTTTATGACTTTTTTGGGACGCTGAGATGACTGGTGACAATGTTACATTAAAATCAATCAATCAATATAAATGATGCGATATCAAGCGGCATTTACCGTCTTAATATCCAGTGTAACAGGAGGACTCTCTATGCAGACATCCTATGCTGCTGCCACGTCTCCTCAGACACATTTTATTCATATTATTCACCACTCGTCACATCACTGAAGCAATAAAGTGATGAAGCGACCAAAAAGTGTGACTAAATATGGGTGATTTAAGCCATTATTGTCACTGAAGACTGAACACACCTTTAGAACAGGCTCATATTCCTCAAACACCGGCTTATTTTACCCATTAGGGTGAATAAATCACTCTCTTCCGTTTGGTTGTCATGGTAGCTCGAGTAATCTCTGATCCATTGATGATGGCTTTTTATCGCGCGTGTGCACGTAAGTAACCCAAGGTTTACATACTCAGGGTTGATTGACCCACTTCATACCAACTGTAATGGAATCAGATACACAGAGTTTCCCATAGCTGGGTATGTTGACCCAGAGTTTATGGATAGACTCAGAGTTTGTTAACCCTCCTTTATGGAATACCCCTCAGTAGCATTATCGACAACACCATTTGTTAAAAATGTATGTGCAATTTTCTCCCTTTCGATAACATAAAAATCTGAATGTCTTTTTATATGAAGAAAATCCCCAGACTGTGAAAAAGAACACAATTTGAAAGAACAAAACAAAAACAACATGAAAACACAGGATGATAGAAAAATATACAAAAGACTTTGAAATCTCACAAACAATAATAATAATTAAAAAAAAAAAAAACACTAAGTAACAACAAACTCACACACAAAATGGCATAATATGCAAAATGACTGAAAAAACATAAAATGACAAGAAAACAAGACAGATGAAACAAGTTGTAGTTCAGATACAATACGCCTATCATATCCGGCCCCCAGCTCACCTGCCAGCCGCCGCTCATACAGTGCCAATATGGACCCTGTATTAGCCAGGTGCACCTGCACTGCCATTGCCCTGTGTACCTTAACTAGAGAGGCATCCAACATCCTGCACCCCTTTGTTGGGCAGATAGGTTTGGTCTGGTCCAATGGTGGCAGTGCCGCACAGCCCACCTTTTCTCCACCCTGCATTGCAGACAATGGTCTACTTGAGGTGATAGTCGACTGTTTTGTGCAGCCGCAGCGGTCGCTTTGTGTCACAGACACGGTGTTGCCAGATTCCTGGTTCAGTTGTGTGGGCTGTTTTCATTGGAACGGACGGGCTCTAAGATGATCTGATCTGGCAACACTTTTACTTGTGACGTCACAAATGTAGAAATTTTTTCTCATGTTATAAGACTTACACAGACCACAAATGACTGGATGGTTACATTTCATATTTTGTGTGCTGGTGGACATTCACTTTACCTCATATGTGATCAAAAAAACTGCAAAAGTAGATTTTTCTCAATTTGTCCCCTTTAATACGGTGGCTGGGAAGTGTCAGGTGAATGCATTTACAGAAACGAACACAAATGCAAACAGGTCACAACGGAAGTGTTTCCGACAGACTGGTATTACAGTCGGACAGTCGGACGGGTATTATGATATGATAGCCTGATATGAAAAATATAAGAGTATCCTAATCAACTTTCACTTACTTTCATACGCGTTTCGATGTCTTCTTCTTGTTCTTAACTGTTCTGGTGGGTTAAAAACATCCGCCAGAAACGTGTCCGTCTGTAATACCGGTCCGTCAGAAACACTTCCGTTGCGGAAACCCGGTGGCCGGGAAATGTCAGGTGAATGCGTTTAAAGAAATGAACACAAATGCAAAAAGGACACAACACGAATGCAAAATGGCTACAACAGAAGTGTTTGTAAAATAAGCATCAAATTCACTTAGACATTATAAAAACATAACTAAATCACAATAAAACAATTCAATCACAAAGGTACAGACTTCACTCTGGAGCGACTTTTAAGATAAGAGAAGCAGGGAGGAAATGGAGCATTGAGGGATTACTTGGAACAACAGGAGAAGGAATCAAGAAAACACAGAAAGTTGTGATAGAACACTAAAAAGATATAGAGATATCTTATAGGATTTAGTTTATTATTATTATTTTTATGTGAATGGTGACATATAAGCGAACTCTACATCCTCCGGTACAGTAGGTGGTGGTACGGACCACTTTAAATTACGTTTGTAACCTGCCATTAAATAAACGAAGAAGAAGAAACGCTGAGTTCATAGTTAGAGCAGTAGAAGAAGAAACAGCGGAAGGGAAATAAGTGTCTCTGTGAGTCTAACAATAAATGTTATTATTATTATTATAATAATTATTATTATTATCCAGCCTACAGACGGAGTCAGGTCACACAATAATAGCGCCTTAAAGCTCCAGTGGAAAGTAAGAGAGCACAACACGGTGTCAGAAGACGGAGTTTTAGACACAGAGAGGCTGGAGCAGAATGCTAACCGAGCTAGCAGAGGAGCTAGCACCACCGAGACGCTACAGGATAGAAACGTAAAGAGTAGAAAAAGGGGAGGAAATGGAGCAGTTCAAAGCACCGTCACCACTGTCTCTCACCGCTAACCCTGCTGACAACTGGTGCAGCTGGGAACAAAGCTTTCGGCGGTATATAGCGGCCTCAGGGGAGAAAGATGAACAAGGAAAGATTGACATTTTACTCCACACCATCGGTGAGGATGCACTGGAAGTGTTCAACACACTGACGGTTAGAGGTGAGGGAGATGAGCTGACAATGGAGGATGTTCTTCAAGCCTTTAAAGATCACTGCAGTCCACAGAGAAATGTTGTCTTTGAACGACTTCAATATTGGTCCCATCAGAGGACAGCAGGGACATCAGTAAACACATTCATAACAGAGCTGAGACACAAAAGCAAACACTGTGAGTTTGGAATAAGTGAGAATGACATGCTCAGAGATAAGCTGATGTTAAGCATCACAGACTCTCACCTAAAAAAGAGACTGTTACAGGAAAGACGTCTAACGTTCTACAGAGCAATAGAAATATGCAGAGCAACAGAACAAGAAAAGACTCTGTTACAAACCATCAAGACTGAACATGGAGTGCAAGAAGTTCCAGTGGATGGTGAAATGAAAATGATCCTTCCTGACAAGAGTCTCCACCATAACACCAGTAGACAATTATGTTCCCAATCTGTTCCAAATACAGATGAAACAGAAAAACTTGTGCTGGCTGCCTTCATGCCCAAAGTTCAGCTGCACAGATTACAGCTCCAGCAGCCGTCAGTCACTGATTGTGTTTACAGTGAGAGGAAGAATGTCCCAGAGCATCTCCACATAAAGGAGGAACCAGAGATGTTCAGTGAAGGTCAGGAGGAAAAGCAGCTTTGTGTGCAGCAGGAGACAAACAGTGCTGCTTGTCCTGTGAAATGTGAAGATGAAGAGGAGAAGCCTCAGGCCTCTCAGCTACACTGGAGACAACTAACAGAAATCAACATGAAGGAGGAACCTTCAACCTGTAGTTTAAATGAATTAATGAAAATACAAAGTGTGGGAATTAACAGCAAAGGACCAGAAGCAGCCCAGAACCCAGATCCAAGCAGTTTAGTTCTACAAGGTCCTGATGGAACAGAAACACACTCATCTCAGACAGAAAACAGTAACGAGGATGATGAAGATGACTGTTGGCAGAAACCTCCGTCAGAGTCTGAAACTGTAGCTAAAGCTGACTTTGACTCCACCAGGAAAAAGAAAAAGATGTCTGACTCGAGTAAAAAAGCTGAAATGGGATGTAAAGCTTCCAAAACACAGATTAGTTCTTTTCAACAGATTTGCTCAAAAACGAAGGTTCAGGTAAAAATAACATCTGAATGTGTGAGTGGTGAGAAAGCATCACTGAGTGCAGCTTCAAAACTGCGAATCCACACAGGAGAGAAACCATTCAAATGTGATATTTGTAGTAAATGTTTTTTTCAGAAGTATCACCTGCAGTTACACATGAGAATCCACACAGGAGAGAAACCATTTAAATGTGATGTTTGTAGTAAATGTTTTATTCAGAAGTATCACCTGCAGTTACACATGAGAATCCACACAGGAGAGAAACCATTCAAATGTGATATTTGTAGTAAATGTTTTATTCAAAGGAATCACCTGCAGTTACACATGGGAATCCACACAGGAGAGAAACCATTTAAATGTGACGTTTGTAGTAAATGTTTTATTCAAAGGAATCACCTGCAGTTACACATGGGAATCCACACAGGAGAGAAACCATTCAAATGTGATATTTGTAGTAAATGTTTTATTCAAAGGAATCACCTGCAGTTACACATGGGAATCCACACAGGAGAGAAACCATTTAAATGTGACGTTTGTAGTAAAGGTTTCATTCGAAAGTCTGACCTTGGTAGACACACGAGAATTCACACAGGAGAGAAACCATTCAAATGTGATGTTTGTAGTAAATGTTTTACCCATAAGGCTACCCTTAATAAACACATGAGAATCCACACAGGAGAGAAACCATTCAAATGTGATGTTTGTAGTAAATGTTTTATTCGGAAGTTTGACCTTGATAGACACGTGAGAATCCACACAGGAGAGAAACCATTCAAATGTGATGTTTGTAGTAAATGTTTTAGCCAAAAGTCTGACCTTAATCAACACATGAGAATCCACACAGGAGAGAGACCATTTAATTGTGATGTTTTTAGAAAATGTTTTACCTGTCAGGCTAACCTACAGTCACATGTGAGAATGCACAAAGAGGAACCATTCAAATGTGATGTTTGAGAAAGAAAATGTTTTAAACAGAAGTCCACAAGAGAGTCCACACATAAGAAAATCATTTCTAATGTGATGTTTGTCGTAAATAATTTCTTGATAGTTCTTTATTTTTTAGGTTTAGGTGTAGTTTAAGTTTGAAGTGTTGTTCGAGTTTTGTAAGTCAACACAACATCCATCCATTTTCAGACCCACTTATTCCTGTTTGTCTGGGTCGCGGGAGTCTGCCGGTGCTAATCTCCGGCTCTCATTGGGCGCTAGGCGGGGGTACACCCTGGACAGGTCCCCAGTCCATTGCAGGTCAACACACCAGATTTTGGCAGAAGTTTTAGAGTTGGGCAGTTTGATTATACAGTTGATTTATTTTGTGTAATTGTTTACGTTCTATAAGTATAACTGTAAATATTGTGTGTTACTTGTTTTACCTTTGAATATTAAAGCCTCATCTGTGTTACATAAAAAAAAAAGTTTGCTCTTCATTAAATAATTTACCCTTCTTAAGTTTACACTTTTTTTTTACAGATAAAAAAAAAAGAGATCTTGGGATTTATTTGAAAGCAGCGAGCAAACTCAGCATAGGTCCAGTGGGCTATGCTAGTGCCCAGGCTGTTTCTAGGTACATTAGTCCCACTCTGGCTTTGTAAAACATGGCAGCAGAAAAAGAAATTCAGCAGCAGGACGACAGCTTTGAAAACTTTCTGGAAAAGGAAGTTGTCCAAGAAGGAAATAGCCAGGAAGTAGGAGCAGGGTTGTCTGAGAAGTCTATCAGACTACATGATGGATCAATAGTTATTTATTTTGCTTCCTAACCTCACAACAACCAGATAACTCAGCCTGGGTGGCTATTTATACAATACCTTATATTTTATTATATTAAATTAATGCCTCCTCTCTATAAAACTAGACTCTCCTTGTATATGTTATTGTGGAAGTTATAACACCAGAGGGGTATTCCATAAAGCGGGTTATGTTCAAACTCTGAGTATGTTCAGGCTCAAATGAGGGAAACTCTGAGTATCTCATTCCTAAACGCGAGGTATGTTCTTCTCTGAGTATGTTACCATGGCAACATTGTCCGTGAACTAAACCTGGTCGCTGGCAGGTTTTATCAAAGAAACCCTGGGTTTCTACCTGGCTCCGCCCACCTGAACACTTTAATGAACCTTAACACTTTTCTCTGAAACACATTAGTAACATCACACACCACAGACGTGCTCACATCATTACTAATGTTGTGTTGCTTTTTTTTTTTTTTTTTAAACGGTAGTTTTCTTTCTAACATTGTAGATACAGATCATTAAGTGAAAGTCGATCTGCATTAAAACATCTACTGACATCTGTAGTAAAGTTCTCTGGATACAAACCTGTGGATAATATAAAGGAGGAGATGATAATTTAAATAAATCCACTTTTCAGGCTTAATTGTTGTTTTATATTGTTATATCACTAAATCTGTAGATTGCACATCTTTGAAGGTATGATGGCGCAGTGAATTGTGACGCTGCTCTTGGAAGCATTGGGTTGCGGGTTCATGTCCTGCTTCAGTGTTTTTTTATGACATTTTTTGGGACGCTGAGATGACTGGTGACAATGTTACATTAAAATCAATCAATCAATATAAATGATGCGATATCAAGCGGCATTTACTGTCTTAATATCCAGTGTAACAGGAGGACTCTCTATGCAGACATCCTATGCTGCTGACACGTCTCCTCAGACACATTTTATTCATATTATTCACCGCTCGTCACGTTAGTGAAGCAATAAAGTGATGAAGCGACCAAAAAGTGTGACTAATTACAGGTGATTTAAGCCACTATTGTCACTGAAGACTGAACGCACCTTTAGAACAGGCTCATATTCCTCAAACACCGGCTTATTTCACCCATTAGGGTGAATAAATCACTCTCTTCCGTTTGGTTGTCATGGTAGCTCGAGTAATCTCTGATCCATTGATGATGGCTTTTTATCACCCAAGGTTTACATACTCAGGGTTGATTAACCCACTTCATACCAGCTGTAATGCAATCAGATACACAGAGTTTCCCATCGCTGGGTATATTGACCCAAAGTTTATGGATAGACTCAGAGTTTGTTAACCCTCCTTTATGGAATACCCCTCAGTAGCATTATTGACAACACCATTTGTTACAAATGTATGTGCAATTTTCGATAACATAAAAATCTGAATGTCTTTTTATATGAAGAAAATCCCCAGACGGTGAAAAAGCACACAATTTGAAAGAACAAAACAAAAACAACATGAAAACACAGGATGATAGAAAAATATACAAAACAAGACTTTGAAATCTCAGAAACAATAATAATAATAAAAAAATAAAAAACACTAAGTAACAACAAACTCACACACAAAATGGCATAATATGCAAAATGACTGGAAAAACATAAAATGACAAGAAAACAAGACAGATGAAACAAGTTGTAGTTCAGATACAATACGCCTATCATATCCGGCCCCCAGCTCACCTGCCAGCCGCCGCTCATACAGTGCCAATATGGACCCTGTATTAGCCAGGTGCACCTGCACTGCCATTGCCCTGTGTACTTTAACTAGAGAGGCATCCAACATCCTGCACCCTTTGTTGGGCAGATAGGTTTGGTCTGGTCCAATGGTGGCAGTGCCGCACAGCCCACCTTTGCTCCACCCTGCATTGCAGACAATGGTCTCCTTGAGGTGATAGTCGACTGTTTTGTGCAGCCGCAGCGGTCGCTTTGTGTCACAGACACGGTGTTGCCAGATTCCTGGTTCAGTTGTGTGGGCTGTTTTCATTGGAACGGACGGGCTCTAAGATGATCTGATCTGGCAACACTTTTACTTGTGACATCACAAATGTAGAAATTTTTTCTTATGTTATAAGACTTACACAGACCACAAATGATTGGATGGTTATATTTCATATTTTGTGTGCTGGTGGACATTCACTTTACCTCATATGTGATCAAAAAAACTGCAAAAGTAGATTTTTCTCAATTTGTCCCCTTTAATACGGTGGCTGGGAAGTGTCAGGTGAATGCATTTACAGAAACGAACACAAATGCAAACAGGTCACAACACGAATGCAAACCGGCCACAACGGAAGTGTTCATTTCTGTAAATGCATTCACCTGACACTTCCCAGCCACCATACTTTAACATTTGTCACACGGTTTGTGAAATAAATGTTAGCATAAATACCAATATGATATAATATAACTATTATTCCGTCCCAACTTGTGAAACACAATTTTTTTAATTGTATTTCACGTGTTCACAAGACAAAACTGGTCCCATTAGACAGTTTTTTTTAGTTTATTTATTAGGATCCCCATTAGCCACAGTGAAAGCTGCTGCTATTCTTTCTGGGGTCTGTAGAAAAATACAAAATATACAATTACAGAAAATACTTTACTTGAACAACAGTTATCAACATTATCATGTAATGTACAAGTAATATAAAAATATGGCCTGGTGTATCTAACAGTCAAGATACTACAATCCCATTCGTAAAATAAGCATCAAATTCACTTAGACATTATAAAAACATAACTAAATCACAATAAAACAATTCAATCACAAAGGTACAGACTTCACTCTGGAACGACTTTAAATTCACGTCTAACCTACTAAGTTTTTATGGTGCGATTTATTCAAATTTTAATCTAAAATGGTTTTCCATCAGAACAAATGTTCTTTTTATGTGATTTGTCGCTACTTTAGGTAATACGCATTTATTTGCAGAAGCGTGTCTGGTTGCATAATTATGTATGTTAAAGCTGAACATTATATTTTGGTAGAGCGTCACATAATAATGAATATAGAAGCCTATCCTGTACCAATAACCAGTTTAGTTCCTGATGCATTCATTTAGTGCTGGTGTAATAGTCACAATAAAGTACTAATCGTGCTGCTCGATTTTGTATGACTTGTAGTTTTTCGATATTGTCAGCGGTGGTATTGGAACATACAGTGGGGCAATAGTCAAGGTTGGATAATATTAGAGCTTGTACAATCACTTTTATGGCTTTTCTTGTCAAAAAATATGCATATCTCTTAATCATAGTGATCACTCTTCCCATTTTGGCACACATACCCCATATATGTTTTGACCACGATCATTTATTATCAATTGTTATTCCCAGAAGCTTTGTCTCATGGAGTTGTGTAATTGGACTATCCTGTATTTTAAGATGTAATAAAGGATTCAGACTGATAGAATGATGCGAACCTATTATCGTACAGTACGTCTTTGATATATTTAAAACTAGTTTGTTTGTATTGATCCATTCAACAACAGCATTTAACTCTGACTGCAGGACAGTTTTCAGCTCTTCTGTAGTAGCAGCTGTTTTATACATTGTCGAGTCGTCTGCATACATAACCATTTTTGCTTTTGTAAGAGCTAGTGGTAGATTATTAGTAAATATATAATATAATAAAGGACCAAGACAACTACCCTGTGGTACTCCGCATGCCAAACTTCCGATGTTGGAATAACAACCATTGAAGAAAACGGTCTGAGTTCTCCCTGTTCAGTAGCTATTAAACCATGTAGTAGCAAAATCATCAAATCCATAAGCAGTCAATTTCTTAATGAGTATTTTATGGTCTATTATAGTGAAAGCTGCAGAGAAATCTAGCATTATGCTGCCCGCTAACCTCTTTTCTTCAGTGTCTGTCAGCCTGTCATCAGTCATTGTGGTCAGAGCTGTTGCAGTTGAATTCCCCTTTCTATAAGCGTGCTGATTAGGAATAAACAGTTCGTTGTTGCTAAAATAACTGTTCACTTGTGCATACACAATATTTTCCATGACTTCACCAATTGCTGTGCGTAAACTTATTAAACGACTATTTTGACCAGAAAAGGGTTTCTTCTTGTTTTTTAGTAGAGGAATAATTTTGGCTTAGATTTCTTATATGACAAATGGCTGGTGCCGCAAAATCCAACGCCACCTTCAGGAGGTTTCCATTCATTTCATCAACAGCCGGTGGTTTGTTTTTAATATTCCTTATTTTTTTAACTTCACTCAGTTTTGCTTTTTGAAATTTTAAAATATATATTTATATTTAACCTATGAATGATTCACCCCCTGATCCAAAACACTGTGAGTCATAGACAGCGTTAACCCCACAAAAACACACAACAGGGTCCACTTTCACACTGTAAGTGATCAATAAAGTAAAATACTACCACCATAGTGGAAATAGAATGAAACAGTGAATCTGAATGTAATCTTTGGGAACCAGTTCTTTCTGAGGGTGATATGAACACTTTTCTCATATTAATGGTAAATAAATAAAAAACTAATAGATACGTTACAATGTAATATCTATATGTAGTTTTCTGCTGTTAAATAAAAACCTATAAACTAAATCCTGTATTGGAGATGAATGATGACCTAATGTTAGTTTATGAGATAAAAACGCCTGTGTATGTTGGTATGGATTCATAATTGAAGTGTGGAACAGTTTGTAAAAGTAAATATGGGACATGATTATATAAATCCATTGTTTGTGTTTGAACAGATAAAGGATGAAAAGCAGGAGAAAGGAAACATTCACACAATTGTCCTGCTTTGCTTTTGGTCGTTTTGGCACAAAGAGGACTGAGCGTGGATTGCTGACCAAAGGCTTCACTGGTGATGAGGCAGTGGGGGCGGGGCCTAATGCTGTGACTGGGGGGGTGCCCTCTGACATGACCCTCACATGAGAGGAGCTCAACGTGAAGTGGAGGCCTGCAAACAGCTCAGATCAAGGTAAGCCTCTCATTTCTTTATTTACTGCTTTTTACACACACACACACACACACACACACACACACACACACACACACACACACACACACACACACACACACACACACACACACACACACACACACACACACACACACACACACACACACACACACACACACACACACACACACACACACACACACACACACACACACACACAGTCAGCATGTGTTTGCTTCACTAACATCATGATTCAGGACACACTCAGCTTAGCCTCAAACACCAGGAATTCTGGAAAACAAGCAGAACAATGTGCAGCCATCAGCCATTAACCTACAGACATCAACACACACACACGTTCACCTACAGACATCAACACACACACACGTTCACCTACAGACATCAACACACACACACACGTTCACCTACAGACATCAACACACACACACACGTTCACCTACAGACATCAACACACACACACACGTTCACCTACAGACATCAACACACACACACGTTCACCTACAGACATCAACACACACACACACGTTCACCTACAGACATCAACACACACACACACGTTCACCTACAGACATCAACACACACACACGTTCACCTACAGACATCAACACAAACACACACGTTCACCTACAGACATCAACACACACACACACGTTCACCTACAGACATCAACACACACACACACGTTCACCTACAGGCATCAACACACACACACACATTCACCTACAGACATCAACACACACACACACATTCACCTACAGACATCAACACACACACACATTCACCTACAGACATCAACACACACACATTAACCTACAGACATCAACACACACACGTTCACCTACAGACATCAACACACACACACGTTCACCTACAGACATCAACAAACACACACACATTCACCTACAGACATCAACACACACACACACACATTAACCTACAGACATCAACACACACACGTTCACCTACAGACATTAACACACACACACAAGTTCACCTACAGACATTAACACACACACACAAGTTCACCTACAGACATTAACACACACACACAAGTTCACCTACAGACATCAACACACACACACACACGTTCACCTACAGACATCAACACACACACACACGTTCACCTACAGACATCAACACACACACACACGTTCACCTACAGACATCAACACACACACACACGTTCACCTACAGACATCAACACACACACACACGTTCACCTACAGACATCAACACACACACACACGTTCACCTACAGACATCAACACACACACACACATTCACCTACAGACATCAACACACACACACACATTCACCTACAGACATCAGCACACACACACACATTCACCTACAGACATCAACACACACACACACATTCACCTACAGACATCAACACACACACACACACACACACTCACCTACAGACATCAACACACACACACACACACACACACACACATTCACCTACAGACATCAACACACACACACACACATTCACCTACAGACATCAACACACACACACGTCATTTTGTGTGTGTTGTATCTTTTTAGTGTAGTTTAATTTTGTACATTTCTATTGTCATTTTGAGTATTTTTTGTATAAATATTTAGTTTTGTGTATTTTGAGTCATTTTCATATTTTTGTTGTCGTTTGGTATATTTTTCTCTAATATATGTTTTTTGGAGTCATTTTGTGTGTTTTTGGAGCCTTGTATATTTTTGTGCATTTCTGTTGTAGTTTTGCGTACTTTTTATATAAATAGAGTTTAGTTTATTGTTTTATTTTACTCATTTAGTATATTTTTATTATAAATACCTTATGTGTGGTGGGGGCATGTTGTGTGTGTGTGTGTGTGTGTGTGTGTGTGTGTGTGTGTGTGTGTGTGTGTGTGTGTGTGTGTGTGTGTGTGTGTGTGTGTGTGTGTGTGTGTGCGTGTGTGTGCGCGTGCGTGCGTGGGTGTGCGTGATTGGCTCTGGCACGCACCAGAGTGGAGCTGTGCAGTGAAATAGATGTGCTAGCGCCTCCTCACACTGAGGTCAAAAGCTATAGGTTTAACTTCTGGGCAAAGCTGAATGTGCCGTCTGGGCAAAATAAAATTGAAATAAACATTTTTAAAACACCAAATAAGTCCAAAATAATAGATGCACACATTTGGGGTATTTGGAAGCTGTTCACAAAGTTTCAGGTCGAACAGACACCGAGTCGGGGAGATATTCGGCACTCCACACACACACACGCGCACACACGCACTCATGCAGAACTTTCTTGCTTTTATAGATATACAGTATAATCCCTGTGGTCTGTTTACAGGTTATGAGTCTGGAAGAGAATTAAGGAGTTCTGCAGAGAGAAAATGAACATTTGTAATCAGTGAGTATTGTAACCTTCCATCAGTCTGAGTGTTTTGGTGCTGTTTGAATGATCGGGACACAATATTTTATTCTAGAGCAAATCAATATTTCATCACATTTAGCTTCACTGTGTTTGTACTGCTCCAAATAACAAAGAGTGAGAACATTTATTATTAAGTTATTAGGTCATTCTCCTGGAACAACTGGAAGTATTGTAATATATTCACGTTGGTTCAATGTGGGTAGTTTCCTACCATATCCACCGGAGGGCAGTGCAGTGTAGCGGTGCATTCACAATACGAGACGCCTCCCCTTTAAACAGGCAGTATCAGGGCTCGAGACTGCGAGTAAATTGTTCGCTAATGCGACTATTTTTTCAGTGTGTGCGAGTAAAAATTTCATGTGGTTGCATCTGTGCGAGTGCGAGTGAAAATCCAAAAGGAGGAAGCTTCCTCGTCCTGTTGAGTCTTCCTCCTGTGAATCAGGGTGAAACACACAGCTGCTGCTGCGCCAACACTGGGGAGAAACACGGCATACACGATTCCACACCAAAGAGGAGAACCTCATCAGAACCAGCAGGGAGGGACTAGAACTGATGGACTATGACGCCAGGCCAGATGTTCAGCTGTGTTTCTCTCAGGGCAGGGGTCTGCAACCTACGATTCTGGGGCCTATTGTGGCTCTTTGACTCTTATGCAATGACTTCCTATAGCTTTAAAAAAAACGATTGAAAATAATGTATTTTTTTTTTTTACAGAGGCTATTAATGAATAATGACAAATAAAATCAAGATATAACAATTTGTTAACCTAAAATAATTCACGTTGTGCTATGACTCAGCACCTTCCTACTTCACCTCCTGCAACATCTACAGACATGATCATGTGTTATCAAATTCAAGTTACTTTTTGTAGCCTTCTAAATAAAAAAAGAATATTCTTTATATAACATCATGTAAACTGAGATGCGTAAGAATTTGAAGATGCGAAATACTGCTTTATTTTATTTTAAATTGTTTTCAAGTTCCCATTTACATGATCAATGAAAATCAAGTCAAATCAAATCAAACATATTCTATATAATTTTACCTGTATATAATTTAATAGACTGTATTGTCTTCACTGAGAAGGTATTTTTTTGGCTCCAGGAGGACTTTAATCCAGGTGAGATGAGGCAAAATGGCTCCTTTGAGAGTAAAGGTTGCAGACCTCTGTCGAAGGGAAATAGGGTTAGGAGACCCCACTATAAGAACTGGAACCTCTGAATTTAATTCCATGGGGTGAAGCAATGCAGATGCTAAGTTGGTTATGCTACTGTTAACTTAATTCAAGTACAGCCAGTTAAGTCAACTATTCATCAGCATGCATGGCTTGAAAAAAAAGGGTGCGACCAAATTCTGCGCTAGTACGACCAACTGAGAAAGTTAGTTGCACCAGTGCTACCACTGGAAAAGTTAGTGTAGGGCAGTGATATACATTCCTCCAGGCTCATTCAGAGGACCAAAGTTGAAAAAGTTCGGTTTCCTCCCTCTCTTGTTATTCCACATTTTGTAATAAGTCAGCTCCAAATGGGTGAGTTGGATTTTTTCCGCATTCTGACGTCCAGTGTTGGGAACGTTCCTTTAAAAAAGTAATCAGTTATAGTTACTCACTACTTGTGCCAAAAAGTAACTGCGTTAGTAACTGAATTACTCTATAATAAAAGTAACTATTACCAAGGAAAGTAACTATTTGCGTTACTGTTAAAAAAAAAAAAAAAAAAAAGTTGCTCTATGTCAAATAATTCAGATTTTTTAGATGCGTGTGTTGTTGTGAGGTGCTTCATTACATTTGAGTTGCTTACAACAGATGTGGACAAAGTTTTCTCTCCTGGATATAATGAACACTTCACATGTACGTTCTTGTCTTTGACCATAATTAATTTAAAGTAGTGTTTGTATCGTCAACTTAAAAATGTCAACTTTTCATCAGACTGCTCCACGCTCGCCATCACTGCTGATTCATCAAATTTGTAGTGTGTGTGTGTGTGTGTGTGTCTGTGGCACACTAACCCACCTCCTCGTGCTGGCACAGTGTAAAAACACTGGCTCTGATTGGCTACCATGAAACATGACTCCGCCTAAGCCAATCATAATCGCTCACCTTGTTTTTAACCCACCTCCTCACTACAGCTGAGTAAGTATAACAGTTTATTCAATCAATACATGTAACGCACCGCATTTAGCTTTCAGTAACGATAACGGCATTATAACGGCATAAAAAGTAATTTGCTAGATTACCCCGTTACTGAAAAAAAAATGCCGTTACATAACGCCGTTATTTTAGACGCAGTTATTCCAAACAATGCTGACGTCACATCACGAAAACTCCTCCTCCTGACAATCCTGGCTTCTGCTACCCTATAAGAATGTGAGCTCCTCCCTCTCAAACTATCTCACAGCTAAAACATCCATCAGCCTTAGCCGATGACTGATACGGACTGCCGATTTTCTTGATCCGATATTTGGAGACGATACTATTTTTGCTCCCTCAATTTACATCATAACAATTACACAGTGATGAAAACAAAAGGTACAAGTCTCAATTTTTTTAAAAAAGGAACATTTATTGAAATTAACAAAAGTGAGGTAGAAAAACACCAAGTAAAAAATATTTAACAAATAATAAAAACAGTTGATGCAGAACAAGAACAAGTAAAAAATAGCGTGAGACATCTCCTTGTCCTGAAAATAGCTTTGACAAAAGTTGGCCTGACTCGAGATATATTTTATTAACATGATTATTGAGTATTAAGATATATAATTATAGTATTAAACACAAAAAGAAACCATGAATAGTAGTCCATTACAACACAACCCCTGAACATAAATTAGCAGAGGAAAATAACGTGATGTCGGATGCGTATTAAGCAACAAACTGTTCAAGTTTCTGTTCTAAATTGCATCAACATTAACAAGAATAAATATTCAAACATGTATAAAACTGTTTCTCAAAGTTTTAAAAACTCCCTTCTCAGCGCAGCCCTCTCATATCGCTGTAATGTTTGTATCCCTGAGTGAGAAGCAGAGAGGGAGAGAGAAACACACACACGCAAAACCTCCAGCCAGCTGCTCGTTAAATACAACTGCGACAACAACACGGAACCACGGAACAACATCAGTTAAGTTAAAAGATGCTTTGAAAGTTTAAAACTTGCCGTTGGGGTTGATGAGCTTCCTTCACGCTCTGCAAGTGGGGGGAGGGGCTCTGTACTCTGCACTCTGCAACCTCTGTCTCCAGCAATGCGGGGCAGCCTGTGGCAGCCGCTCTGTATATAAAGTGGATCGGCGAACGCAGCAGTGCGCATTGGCCGATGCTGATACACGTAAAACACGCAAAAATCGGCAGATTAAATCGGCTGGCTGATTAATCGGTCGATCACTATTATATATTATACTTTATTGTCATATATGTAAAGCTACATACACAAAATGTGTTCTTGTATTTAACCCCTCCCTGAGGAGCAGTGGGCAGCCACGGAGTATCACCCAGGGAGCAGTAAGGGTTAATATAAGGGACTGATCAACATCCCAAAGTGATGGACCAGGGAGATTAGAACCAGTGAGCTTCCGGTACAAGCCTACTCCCTTAACCACTAGTCCCTTTATCCACAGATAATATATTTAGGTTCAGATAATCTAGTATATAGATAACCCATTGTATAAATTACGCAGTTTATAGATAACCCAGTATATAGATATCCCAGTATAAAGAAAATCCAGTATATAGATAATCCAAAATCCGCAGTGTGATCGCTCACAATCAGTTCAATTTTTAGTAACCGTTTTATCGCCTCGTATCGCCTTGGACATGATTTGAATTGTTTGTGACACAATGCGTTTATCACCTTAAAGGTGCAGTCCAAACTATCAGATCCCTCTCTCCCCCTCCCTTCCCACTTTCAGAGGAGCTAACAAGCTAACGTCCGACAGCAACATCACAGTAATATAACATGCACTGTTAAAAGCATATTACTGCAGCGCTTCTCTCTCTCAATGTGCACAATGTGCAGCAGCAACAACACTGTCACTTACAGCACCCACACGGAGGCTGCTGCACGCACATGAACAACACATGCACTACAGAGTTCTAGTGTAACAATTACAAATCAAACATAATGTAAATCAAACAGCAGTGATTACCTTTCAACCAGAAAAGTCACCAATTCCATCTTCCAGTCCTCCAGACCATACACTGTAAAAAAGACGGCGCACTAGCTCCGGGAAAGGGGCGGGAACTGTGAGCAACAGCTGTCAGACAGCCCATCAAACACAATCCTGGCTCTGATTGGTTCTTTTTGCTCGTTCGCGGTGCATTCTGGCAATCTGCCAAAGGCTGCAGGAGTAGCAGGGGGCGGGGCTCAATGAGTCTGTTTTTTTTTTTTTTTACACAAACTACTAGTTTGATGTAAAGCTGTCCTTACATAGTGACAGCTTTAGCAAATATGACAAAAAGTCACATTTATAAGAGTTGGAGACTGCACCTTTAAATGGACTATTCCTGTGGTCAGGAGAGATGAGGAGGAGCAGGAAGCAACGAAGCAGCTTAACACTCTGGTGAGTGTTTGAAACAGCTGACGGACTCCCCTGCTGCTGCCGTGATAAACACAACCTGAAGCAGCATTTGTCGGACTCACAATCACAATAGCTGTTTAAATATCCATGTATTTTATTGTAATGTGCAGTGTGTGGATAGCAAAAGACAACCGCTGTAAAGCTGTTGGAATCCCACACACCAAACATAGACGCAGTATAATAATAGTGCAAGCCAAGCCCTCTCCAAGAGCGAGGCATGAAGTCAGCGTCTACAGACACACCCACTCATGCATATGTACGAAGGCCCCAAAATAGCCTGATTTTAGAAGTGTCATGAAAGTGACCCTGGAAAATAGGTGAGTTTGGGAAAACAAACCTCAAATACTGTGTTACTGGGGTTCTTAGAACAAATGGAGATGGGTGAAAAAGAGCAGAATACTGGTCCATTAAACCAATACAACAAAATGTGTTTTGAATTTAACTAAGCGCTGCCAGTCTGTTAACAATCACAATTTTTCCTTTTTAATTGGGATGCACCGAATATTTGGTGCAAATATAGCCACATTCAGCCTTCGGTGGATTGAGTTAAAAGGAAGGCCAAATAGTAGCGTGTGATGCAATGACGCAATCAAACAACAGGCAGTGATTTTGAGTCAGAAAAGTGCCCGCGTGTTGCTTCAGAAGCAGGAGCAGCAGCAGCAGCTCCTCCTTTCCGCACACAAACACAGCCAGACTCTCTCCTTTCAGCTTACCTCTCTCCGTCGTAAAAGTTGTAACCCATCCAATTCCACAATCGAGTCCGTTGTTAGCGCTGTGAGCCACGAATCCGTAAATATCCCCATCATTTCCTACTCAATTCACAAGCAATGACGGATCTCACCGCATAGGCTGGTGTAGCATTAGCACAGAGTGCTAACAGCTGATGTGTGTGAACAATGGGTCTGTGGCTCCAAGCAGTGACTCCCAACACGATCAGCAGCAGAAAAAGTATTGCAGTTTGGACGTCCAGTAGTGCAGTTTGCATTTACATATATGGCAATAAAGTATAATATATATTTTATATTAAATTGCAGTGTTTGTTTTAGCTGTTGGATAGTTGGAGAGGGAGGAGCTCACATTCTAGGAGGCGTGTTCGGTTACGTCACTTGCCAACGTGGGCAAAATTCAACTCGTCCTTTTGGAGCTGATTTTTTACAAAATGTGGAATAACAAGGGAGGGAGGAAACTGAACTTTTTCAACTTTGTCCCACAGAATGAGGCTAAAGGAATGTTTATCACTGTAGCAAAACCTATATAAAGTAATTTTTTTCATCATACCTCCCCTTTAATGCACTTCAGTTTTTTTTTTTTGGAATGCATTTTTTGTTTCATTTGAAGGGCTAATATAAATGAAAAACTTTGTTGTGCTTTTTATGAAACGCAACGGCTACTGGAATATTTAAAAAATGTCAAAATATTCAATAAACATTTAATTTCTTTAAAAAACATCTCTAAAAAATGTATTCTAGGCTATTTATGCAATATTAAAAAAAATAGTGAAAAACTTAACAACTGCATTTGATATTTGATATTTGGTATTCGGCTAAGCGTTTATATTTTATTCGGCTTCGGCCACAAATTTTCATTTCGGTGCATCCCTCCTTTTTAATTTATAAAAGTACATAAGTAACTTCACCTCGTCGCTACACTTGGTATCCTGCTGGGCGCACAACGCCCCCCTCATCTTGCTCTACTTCATGGTTTCCCACCATCTACGACCCAATCACACCAGTGCTGATATTTCAGCCTAACATGACTTCCTCTCGTGTAGAAGCTATGGTGGAATGACTTTAAACCTGTGTAATGTCTGTCCCACACAGAGAAGGTCACTGCGCTGAGATGGCGATGGTTTGTCTGACTGACTTTGAGGAGTATGCAAAGGAGCATCTCTCCAAGTCCACCTGGGATTATTACGCAGCAGGAGCAGACGAATGCTGCACCAGGGACGACAACATACTGGCCTACAAACGGTACGACTCATCCCTAATGTTCATATGATATTAGCTTCCATCTGGGATTAACGGGACAGTGTGTTTATACGATTATGTAATGAATAGAATCCACAACGTAACGTTTCACTGAGGAAAAATCATGCTTAGATCTATTTAATACTGGTTGGAAATATGAAATCCTTTTAAAATTATTAAAAATAAAGGTTAGGTGGTAGTGGCTCATCTTCTGATCCAGGGATCAGACTCCACCTGTTCATGTGTGTGAGACTTGACCTCAGATGAGAGTTCAATCAACACACACACCTACACAAAAATATAGTTTATTATTCCGATGGATGGACTTTATCGCTTATACTCATGTTTAACCAAAATATGAAATATACACGTGTGTGTAAAACTGTCCATAAACTAAAAAGCAGGGTTGGGGAAAATTATAACTGTAATTGCATAACTGCTAATTAATTATAAGCATGATGTAATTATAATTGAAAACAATCTGTTGCGGTTGTAATCCCAGTTTAATTGTAATTGAGTTCAGATAATTGATTTTGTAAATGTTATTGACATGAAAATTCTATTAATTCTATTAAAAAATTAATTTTAATGAAACAAAAAATTGGGGAACCATGTTACAGTTCTGTGGCTTACACATACTGTATGTAGTTAATAATTATTATTAATCTTGCTCTCATAGTGGCCACACTACAAGGGAAGGGGCGGAGCATATACAAACATTACGTGCCCCGTCAGTGAAGAGGGAAGGGGCGGAGCATATACAAACACTATGTGCCCGTCAGTGACGAGGGAAGGGGCGGAGCATATACAAACACTATGTGCCCGTCAGTGACCAGGGACTCTTGCCATGTCATAGGTGATCAAAAGGCTCTGATTTATGTGCCTGCCTCTTTAAGACACACTCGTTGCGCAGTGAGCACGTGACCGGTGGTTTAGTTTTGACAGTTGTCCAAATAAGATCCTGAGTTAGATGTTAACTACGTACTTGTCCTTTAAAACGTTCTTCTGAGTTGTGTTTGGTTCCTACTCCTGTTCCTGTGTGCTCCAGTTTCTTTATAGTCAATGACCAGGAAGTAAGTCACCATTTATATGTTCTAAGTTCAGTTCTAAGTTGATAAGTGTATAAGCTAACAGCTATGGTGATGTCATGCTAACACACTGTGTCGGAGTTCGCATTGCTGTTATCACTGTGGGGGAAATATCGATTCAGTTTAAATGTGGAGCTTCATTTATACAGAAGAATGAATGTGGGTCATTAGGCCCGAGCCTTTCTTTCTTTCTTTCTTCTTTGTTTTCCGGTGTCGGAACCAACTCACCTACTTTTCACCCACTGAATCATTATGTAGAGTCTTAAAAATTCAAACAAAATTCAATTCAATCGCGTGCTTCTCTGATTTCTGGCTATTTACAATTTTAAAAATGCAAAAATTTGACGCGCCAGCACCCCCAAAAAAATTTTATATTTGTTGACTGTGTTATGACATCATTCCTTTTTTTTTTTTTTTTTTTTCTTTTTCCCTCTCGGCTTGGGACCTTGGGGGCGTTCGGGGGACTGCTTGGCCGTGGGGTGGTCGCCGGGGGCCCCTAGATCTCTCGCTCTTTCTGCTGGCCCGACTGCTTCTTCGGGCCCGGGGGCGGCTCATGGGTTTTGCAGTAGCGGCTCTTGGAATCACATTTGTCATGGAGGCACTGGCCTTGGGCTGTGGGATAACACTCATACTGGGCTCAACCATAGACACGTTGTTCCCAAATACCTGTTTTATGTAACTTCCACTCACTTCCTCCTCTGCTCACAGCCACCACCATTATTCCTAAGCCGCACACTGGTCACCAGACTGGCTTGATAACACAACAATAAGCACAATATACACAACCACAATTTCACATCACATCACTTGAAACTTATTGACTATTCCCCACCCATTCGTTTTCCTATCTTGTATCCCTCCTCCCTGTTAACTCCCCCCCCCACCCCCCTCACCCTGGTGTAACACTGCCCTCTCTTTTTTACATCCTCCCTTTAATAAAGTATTTACCCTTCCCTAGGGAGGGCTGGTGATGGTCACAATTATGCAATGAAATAAATTCATTTATTTAATTGCAATAATAAAATATGCATTGCTGTTAAAAGATTGCACTTCTTGTAGTGTTAACCTTCAACAGCATGTGCAGACAAGGTGAAAAAAAAAGAAAAAAAAAAAAAAAAAAAAAAAAAATTATGACATCATTCCTAATTCTTTACGGTGATTGGATGTAACCTACATCAGTCATGCTTTTTCTTATTTTTGCAACTAAAAAGTTTAAAGCCAGAAGGAGGTTTTCATGTCTTGTTGCTTGCGTCCAAAACGTGATGTTAAAGATTCGGTCTACACGGTGGTACATGAGATAAACAAGCCGAGTGCCACTACATAAGTCAAAAGACTAGCTAACGAGCTACCACGCTGCACGGCGCGGTGTGGATTACGTCACTTGCTGCACACTGCAGAGAGACAGGTTCATGAACGTATGCTACCGTGACGTATTATCCAAGACAAAGTACCGTGAAATCCGCCGTCAAAACCTGTCTAATGTGAGACCTCATGTGGTACCTGCATGAAAACTGAGCTCACCCAAAATTTAAAGGAAAATATCAAGTGTAATTTTCAGCTGAAAGTTAATATTGCAAGCCCTGAGTTAATAATTGTGGAGTCTGGAAGCATTTAAGAAGTTGTTTTGCACTCGTTTTATGAAGAAAAGTGACTTTGAAGCAAGTTGCTTTTAAACTTTTGCATACAACCAGCCCCTTTTCTGCAATATTAAAACGGATAATGAAAGAGGCTTTGGCAGTGTGGATGATGCAATGGAGCAGGGAAGACACCTGTAACAAATAAATAACACACTAGGGCTCAGGAACTGACTGCGAAAAAGGTCAACAGAAATAGGTTCGGCTGTAGAGCCAAGGTGTGTGAATAATTGGACACAGACACAAGGATTTCGTTTTAGTATATGTATATTAAAGATATTATATATAGTAAAGATATTTGGAGTCAATTTATATTGATATATATTATTTAGTTGTTATTAATAATCAGGTATAGGCAATAAACAAACAAACAAAATACAATTACAAAACAAAGACAATATTTTCTTCTTTCAAAACTTGTAGTCAAAGTTCAGTTCAAGGTTCATTTCCTTTGGTGAGTTCAGTTCAGTTTGTTTGATTTCGCTAAGTTGGAAAGCGAAGGGTTTCGCAAAGTTCTTTCGCATTGGGGGAAAAAAATACAAAACAGAAAAGGTCCCCAGGGTATAATCCACGTATTAGGTCCGAGTGTCCGAGGAAACAAAAAGATCAAATATTCCTACCGCGATGCAGCGGTGGTTGGGTGGTGGCTCACCATCTAGTGGTCGAGAGTGGTAGGTGATCCAGGACTAACATAAAAACCTGACCTATAAAACAAGGCCAACAACAATCAGTCAAAAAGGAATTAAAGTACATTAAGTACATTTTAAAACAGAAAATACATTCACCTTAGCACATGTAAACAATTTGTCATTGTTAAATAAATAAACAGTTATAAATAAATGCTATAAATCATAGCAGAAAAATCCATATCAAGGTAAATCAAATTCAAGCTTCATTCTATATATTCAGAGATCAAAGGGAATAAAGTGCACTTTTAAATCAACATCATTAGTTGTAAAGCTAAGTCATATCATATAAATTAAACATGCATGTTTTAAATAGATTCTTCAAATAAATCATTGTTGTAGCACAACAGATCATCTCATTTAGTAGGTCAAAGCCTATTCAAGACCACATAGCCGAATGGGCATTTCTTTCAAAAAGTAACAGAAATGGTCAAAATCAATCAAAACTACAAAAAGCGAAGTATTATTTTACTTATTAATTATTATTTATTATTAATTATTATGATTATTAAATTAGAAAATAAAAGGATTACTTAAATAAAAGTGCAAATGGTCAGACTGACCATGTGTGTTCCGCAGCTAATGTTGGCTTAATTTTGCAGGAATTTCAATGGAGTCTGGTACACCACAAATCCGCAAAATACTTAGTGAAACACATTGAAGTACAATGTGAAACGACTCACCGGTGAGTGGAGAGATGTCTAGTTTATAGGAGAAGATATTCATCCAGGTATTTCTTATGAAGGTTTTGTTTCAGTGGTGATTTTCAATCAGTAAGCCGACCATACAGACGCCACAGTGAGAGCAGCCATCACGGCATTCAGTGAAGCAAACAAGAGTGAAGGGGGAGGAGCCAGGGACTTTAAAGGTGTAGCGCGGGCTCGTCACAATAAAACCATGGCAGGAAGTTGGCCTCTAGTTCACATGGGTTACACACCGCAGGCTGACAAAAAAAGTGGTAGAGGAGAAATTGAACAGGCGCATTGAGAAAAAAGTAAATTATAAGAAGTGGAAATGTTGATGGCAGACGCTCAAAACGTTGGAATTGTAAATGATGCTATGGAAAGGGAGTTTGCAACAAAATAAAATGTCAACCACTCAATGAACGTTTAGAGTTTTTGAAGTCATATGTTTTGGATGCTTAACTCCTGGTCATCTCAGCAAGTTCTGCAAAAAAAAAAAAAAAAAACATAGAGTGTAAAGACTGTGCATTCAAACATCCAGATATTCTACCACATTGATGGTGTAAATAGAATCAAAAAAATGTCTGTCTCAACTGTGAAAAGCTATGGTGCTCGTAGAGCTGAAGTATTGTGTGCTCAAGTTTCTATCCAGAAAGAGTCCCGTAACCTCACGGTGGCCGGGGAATCTGAATGCGTGCTGCCAATAGTACCAGTAAAAATTCAATCAAAGAAGAGCAACAAATATGTGGAAACATGTGCTTTTATAGATCCAGGAAGCACAGCAACGTTCTGCACAGGTGAACTTCAAAGGAAGATGAACGTTAAAGGAAGGCCCATACAAATACTTCCCTGCATCATGGGTCAAACCTCACCTGGAGAACAAAGATTTATGAACAGTTATGTGCTGTCAGACCTGGAAGTGTGTGGACTGGAAGACAACAGTTATATTGACTTATCCAAAGTGTACACACACAGCAACATACCTGTCCACACCTCCAACATACCTAACCAATCATAAATTGAGAAGAGGTTTTATCTTTAAGATGTAAGTCTGCCTGAACTGGATGTGGGTGTAGTCTTACTCATTGGATCAAACTGCCCGAAAGCCATGGAACCGTGGCACATAATTAACAGCAGTGACGGTAGACCTTATGCAGTGAAGACAGCCATTGGATGGACTGTCAATGGTCCCATGAGAAAGGAACTTGATAACACAAAGAGCAAAGTACCTCAATGTTCAGTGAATAGGATCTCCTTAATGGAAATTGAGAAGCTGTTGATCCAACAATATAACACGGAGTTCACCGAACACAGCTACGGTGACAAAGAAGACTTGTCCCGAGAGGACAAACAATTTATGCAGTCTGTGCATGAAACAACAACTCTAGAGAAAGGACATAATACAATTGGTTTACCATTCAGAAACAAGAAGATACAAATGCCTAACAATCGCTGTGTGGCAGACCAGCGTATTGCCAGCTTGTTCAGAAAATTCAAGAAAGATTCTGTGTTTTTTGAAGATTATTAAGGCTTTATGAACACTATCATCATTAAAGGTTATGCTGTACAAGTCCCAGCACATCAATTGAACTGTGAAGACAACAGAGTGTTCTACATTCCGCATCATGGGGCGTATCACCCAAAGAAAAGAAAATTTAAAGTGGTGTTTGACTGCACAACTTCATTTAAAGGACAATCTCTGAATGGCGAATTACTACAGGGGCCGGATCTAACCAACACACTAGTCGGTGTCCTCTTGAGATTTTGTCAAGAGCTAATCGCTATGATGGCAGACATTGAGTCGATGTTCGACCAAGTGAAGGTACCAAAGGAAGATGCTGATTTCCTTTGTTTTCTCTGGTAGCCCAACGGCAAACTGAATGAGCCTATGGAGGAATTTCAGATGACAGTGCACCTCTATTGGCAAAATATCTACACATTTTAAGGTGTTCCAAGAACTTCAAATTTCAATACAACCATCCATCTTTTAGACAGACAGCACAACCGTGCTCAGGTACATTGACAGTGAAAGTGCTCGGTTCAAAACATTCATCGCAAATAGAGTCACACTTATCCGAGAAGCAACAAAGCCTTCCCAATGGAAATATGTTGGAACATTAGAAAATCCTGCAGATCAAGCTTGCAGAGGCCTCAGGGCAAAAAGTTTGTTAAAAGGAGGAACATGGATTATTGTTAAACATTGAGTGTGACTGGCCAACTCAACCTGTGAAAAGAAAAGAAAGTCTTGAAGATGACCCAGAGGTCAAAAACACAGTAACGGTCAACACAATCAAAACTGAATAGAATGTGGAACCTATGAACAAACTGATAAACTATTACTCGGACTGGCATAAACTAAAAAGGTCAGTTGCCTGGATGCTAAAGAAAACCTTACAGCACCTGAAGAATGAAAGAAAAGAGTTCTCAAAGACAATCAGTGAAACTGAAAATGAACCGCAAAAACAAAGGTCAAAGTTAAAACAACACATAGAAAAATGTCAAAAAAACAGAACAAAACTCAATCACCTTGGATGATCTAGTTGCAGCAGAAGCGGAAATAATTCGCTTCAGCCAAAGACAACATTTTGAAGAGGAGATCAAAGCTTTAAAAAGGGGCAACCAAGTCAGTTGCAACACTCAGCTCCGCAAATTGAATCCAATTCTTCAAGAAGGCACTTTGAGAGTTGGTGGAAGACTCAATAAGTCACCCATGCAAGTAAATGCAAAATACCCAGTAATACTCTCTGAGCACAGTAGAGTTTTCACGTTGATCATGACAGACATACACCAAAGAACAGGACACTATGGGCGAAGTTGTCTTGGCACAACTAAGGTCCAAATATTGGATTCCTCAAGCCAATTCTGCTTTTCGGAAGTTAATAAACAAGTGTACAGTGTGCTGCAGGACCAGTGGTAAAGTTGGAGAGCAAAAGATGGCAAACCTGCCTGAAGATCGCCTTTTGCCCGATATTTCATCTTTCACGAACACTGTTGTTGATTACTTTGGACCCTTTGATGTTAAGCAGGGCCGCACTAGAGTAAACAGATATGATGTACTGTTTAGTTGCCTCACTCTCAGAGCAGTACATATTGAAATTGCAGATAGCTTGGACACAGACTCGTGCATCAATGCAATCCGACGTTTTATAAGCAGAAGAGGTCCACCCACCATGAAGCGCTCTGACAATGGCACAAACTTTGTTGGCTCATACAGGATGATGAGAGAGGCAATTCAACATCAGCAATTCGTACAGTCCGAAGAATAATCAGCTCGCTGGTGAAAGAACAAACTGTGAATGATGATAGTGGACCAAGGAGCACCTTCATCTTCGGTGCAGCAGTGGTGGAGTTCAAGAAGAAACTTTGTGGCCGGAGATGTTGTATTGCTAGTAGACAGTTCTCACATGTAAATACATGAAAGGTGAATTGTATAGATCCAGTGAGTTTTTTGGGAGGGGGGGGGGTCCTCATTATAGCGGCTGCCTCTACTGTCCTCCCGGCTTCTCACTCCACAGTCTACGCTTACTGCATGCTACTCCTTTGAAAACAAACCAACATGGCAACCATTGCAACCAAACAACACAGCTGCTGAATGATTGGCTGGTTGCCTGTCATTGGTGACGTCCGGGGATATGATAGACTGTTTCCGCACACGGTGGTTCCCCCCGTCTGTTAGCTGATTGGCTGTTTGTGTGTTTCTGTTGGCTGAACCACAGCAAAGGCGGCGCAGATTGCCAAAGGCGGTGCAATTTGGTGAAGGCAGCGCGCAAACGCGAGGGCCATTTATCGCCGCTTGCGGCTATACTCATTACTATTATTCTTATCAAGTTTTCCTACGACCTTCAAAAAGTTTTAAATCTGGGGGTATACTGACAAAAAAAGGCTCAGACACCCACACCAAATGTCTTAAATGTGATAATTTTTTAATAGTGGGTGATTTTAACATACATGTTTGCTGTGACTCAAAGCCTCTGGTAAAGGACTTTTTAAGTGCCATCGATTTTTTTAATCTTACACAGTGGGTTACTGGCCCTACGCATGAAAAGGGGCATACATTTGATCTTGTGTTGTCTCATGGTTTAAATGTAGGCATTGATAATCTCTGTAGTACGCAGATATCACTTCCATGCGCTCCAGCTAAACCGTGCGCCGCGGCGCGTATGCAGAGCGTCATGAGCCCGTCGACAGCAGAAGAATTCTCAAATGCTTTTACTCATCTTGTGCCCACACTGGTCTTATCACCTTGTTCTGTTGAAGAGGCCACTAGCATGTTTTAATTCTACATGCTCCTCCATTTTAGACCTGCTTGCTCCTTTGAAAATGGTTAAATCTAAGTCTGTGTCTGAGCCATGGTTGAATGACTCTACTCGTGCACTTAGGCGTGAATATAGACATGCAGAAATGAGGTGGAAAAAGGACAAGCTTCACGTTTCTTTGGGCATTTTGCGAGACTGTTTATCAAACTATCAGAAAGCTGTGAAGTGTGCTAAAGCTGAGTACATGTCAAACTTGATTTCTACAAATCAAAACAGACCCCAAGTTCTGTTTAATGTCTTATATAGACTTGTGAAACCTATTGACTCAAACTATGTTGTACATTCTCAAACTTTGTGTGAAAATTTTCTGAATTTTTTTGTGCAATAGGGACTCAACCTCTTCTTTCAAAGTGGTTGATCTCTGTGTTACTTCTGTGTGTTCTGTGGCTTTTGTGCATTTTGAACCTGTGTCCCTTAGCGACCTGTCCGTTGTGCATAAATTAAGAGCTTCTAATTGTCCGCTTGATTGTCTCCCTCCTAAACTGCTCAAAGATGCTTTGGGCGCGATTGGGCCTCATATGCTGGCGATTATTTTTTTAAATTTTTTATTTATTCAATTTATTTCCAACATGGTTACATTCACTTTTTTTTACATTTTTTTTTTTTTGTACATGCCGAAAAAGGAGACGAGAGAAGCAGTTTGTTTATCTAGGTCCCGTCCCCTGTTTCGTACACCGAAAATTTACATCAAAGCTTGTCTCTCTGGTCAAACATTCTTACGTTGTTTTGAACAGTCCTTTTTTGTGTAGGATTTATTTTCATCTGTAGTCAGTGTTGTCTTTTTTTTTTTTTTATATTTCTCCTCCTCTCTATCGTTGTTCATGTCGGCCTTGTTCCCTGCCAGACGTTGTTTGCATTCCTCCAGTTCAAGAAAAGTTCATCTTCTTTCGAAGGTGTTCGAAAGGTTTTTCCCTTTCCATCCATGACGTCACCACTCGGGAATGTCTCTTTTGAACACACAAGTTTGCAGCTTGTTTTGTCTCTACATCAAGGTTATTCCAGCTGTTGTTAGTTCTATTGGCAGTGTTGTATTTTCCACTGTTAGATTTAACCCTTTCTTGTATAAACACATTACTATGTCTTAGTTCATATGCAAGGTAGTAGTGTGATCCTTAATCACCCCACCACCTAGCAATTGAAATGAATAAGTGACAGACCTTTTTTACTCTTGGTTTCCACATTGAATTCAGTGTCAGTGAAATAATCACAGTCTGAGTTTTGTTTCCAGTGTTTATATAGATTTGGGTCCATGTCCGTGATTACCATCAGTAATGTTGTTGTTTAGGTGGATCCTTCGTATTTTCCCAAGTCTTCCATCGTTTTGATGAATATTGGTTTTCCGTTCTCTTCTCCCAGTGGTGTGATATAAATCCTGCAGTTTTTCGTCCACGTCTTTAGAATCTTTCCTCCTTTTTTATTTGGCGTGCCCTCCATGCAATGCTTGCGTTTCGTTTTGTCAAGTTTTCATTAATAAATACCTTTGTTTCCTTCAGTTTTTAAATAAATTCCTCGCTGACATCAGGCTGCGTTCCAAGTTCCTTTAAACATGCTGTTGTTCAGCCTCTGCTTAAGAAGCAAAACCTGGACTCTGAAGTCCTGGCAAACTACAGGCCAATTTCTAAATTGCCTTTCTTATCAAAAATCTTGGAAAAACTGGTTTTTGCTCAAATACAAACTTATCTGGATGTAAATGGTATTTTAGAAAAATTTTAATCTGGCTTTAAGCTACATCACAGCACTGAGACTGCACTCTTAAGAGTTTTTAATAACCTTATTTTAACTGTTGAGTCAGGCTGCTCTACTGTTTTGGTACTTTTAGATTTAACTGCAGCATTTGACACTGTCAACCATGAAATATTGCTTTCATGCCTCAAAAATCATGTTGGCATTAAAGATACTGCCTTAAGTTGGTTTAGATCGTACCTTGAAAATCGATCTTTTGCCGTCCACCTTGGTCCTTACGCTTCTGGAGTTGCCCCACTCAGCTGTGGCGTGCCGCAGGGCTCCATTTTGGGCCCCTTATTGTTTTCCATGTATATGCTACCCGTTGGGTCAATTTTCAGAAAATATAAAATTGACTTTCATTGTTTTGCAGACGACCTGCAAATTTATCTGCCTTTGAAGCCAGGCACAGACAATGTTCAAGTTTTGTTTGATTGTTTACAGGAAGTGAAGGACTGGATGGCTCAAAATTGCTTAAAGCTTAATGACTCCAAAACTGAAATTGTTGTATTTGCTAACTCATGTGATGCCACTGCTCTGGGCCCTTTGAGTATCTATTGCCACGAGTCTGCTGGAATCTTGGGGTTGTTTTGGACAGTTCATTTAAGTTTGACAGACAAATAAGTTCAGTCGTCAAAAATAGCTTTTTTCAGCTGCGTTTGCTCAGCAAAATCAAACCCTATTTGCCTCACGCCGACCTGTCATGCTTTTATTACGTGTCGCTTAGACTATTGTAACTCTCTGTACTGTGGGCTCGATCAAACTTCCATTTGGCGTCTGCAGTTGGTTCAAAACGCTGTGGCGCGTTTGCTCACGGGAACGAGGAAACGTGAGCACATAACTCCTGTGTTGGCCTCTCTGCACTGGCTTCCAGTCAGTTTTAGGATTCAGCTCAAGATACTGTTGATGGTTTTTAAATATCTGAATGGGTTGGCTGCATCCTACCATTCGGAGCTTTTGTTGATCCGTGATCCAGGTCGAACACTGAGATCCTCCAATCAAATGACTCTGGTGGTGCCAAAATCTAAGCGCAAAACCAGAGGAGACCGGGCTTTTGCCGTAGCTGCTCCGAGTCTCTGGAACAGCCTTCCGCTGAATGTCAAAATGACCCAGTCCATTCATGTTTTCAAGTCGTTGTTGAAAACCCATCTTTTTGCTTTGGCCTTCAACACAAGCTGAGCAGATCTCATGCTTTTTATTATTATTGTTTTATGTTTTATATTTTGTGACTGTTTTTACATTGTACTTTTTAATGTTTGTTGTACAGCACTTTGGGCAGTTTTGCTGTTTTTAAATGTGCTATATGAATAAAGTTGACATTGACCAAAAATATTAATACCAATATGTTAATTGATCAGCATGCCTAACAAGGAAAACAAGAGATGAGAAAGAAATTCAATGATAGATAATATATTTTAGTGTATTTTACAGCTGATTTAAGACATGGGTCAAAACTGACCTGTTATCATAAGAGATGCTAACAGAAAGCTAACACAAAAAGAAGGTTACGTTTTATGGGCTTATTTATTAAAGGCTTAATAATTGTATTTAAACTTTAGCAATTGAGGACATAAAGCATTACCAAAATAACTTCACATCGTGTCCATACAAGTCCTCACAGCCATGGTTCTAATCACCCATCAGAACCACTCCCTGAATCACCCTCCCCTGTCTCTCTCCATCTGAGTCTAGCCACACCCCACAGGTTTTGAAATGTATCATTACATTTGATTAAGACATATCATACAAAATGCATTATTGTTGTTATTTAACGTATTGTTACAGGGACACAGATATATTTATAAGGTAATGCTGTTACATTCTCTTCTAAAAACTTCACATAACTGCATGAAACCTTGAAGTGAGCACATAAAGGTTGTAAAACTGTTCTGCATCAACACATCCAACTTTTAGTCAACGGCGTAAAATTACCTTTACACGCCCACTTTTTTAACACTAACATGTAATCCCATAAAGAACACAAAGTAATGTTAATAGATGAGACGTTATAGTCGGGTATATTTCCTCATTTGGAGAAACTCAGCTGCTGCCTTTTTTAAGTAAGAGATTCTCACACTCGTAAATGTTAGCGATGTGACGGTGTTACCCTCACGTTGTCATGACTCACTGTAACATGTTTACATGATCACCTAATGGTTTTTTTATGAGAAAAACTTTCAAATGAGTAAAAAGTTAAAAGCCCATTACTATTAGGTCTGGACATTATGTCATGATTCAAGAAATATCAAGTTTTCTATTTTAGTGGTATTGAAAATGACAATATCGCCTATGATGCTATATTTTTTATTTAATAGCTTATTTTGTCATAAAATACTTGTTTTAGGAGTTGCTGCTTTCACTACTTCTCAGAACATTAAAAGCACAGTTACATGGATTTCTGAAAGCATTCTAACCCTGACCTTCCCCTAAACAAGCCACACTCCAGAACTCACTTAGAGGAGAAAAAGGCAAAAATGGCACATATTGTAGAGCTGTTTGTTAATAAATGTGCCTGTGATGCATTTTACATCAGCAAATTTAACCTAGAATTGTCTTTCTGGTAAGATTGTATTGAGTTAAAAATATCAACATTTATATTGTATCCATTTCAAGAATAAATATTGCGATATGAGTTTTGGTCCATATTGCCCAGCCCTAATTACTAAAAAGAATACTATAAAATAAACCAATTTAAAAAAAAAAATGTATAAAAGTAGATGGAACATTAAAAAAAAATGTTTATATATAATGATAATCAACATAATACTAATAATCTAAATATCCAAAAACAGCAGATGAGTGAGATGACAGAACTGTTATCGTTCCTGTTCTGTTTGATTGAGCTCCTCCCACCCGCCATGTTTCATGTGACCAGTTCACGTGTACATCCTTGCTTCCAGGATTCGTCTGAGGCCTCGTATCCTGAGGGACGTGTCCATGAGCGACACACGGACCACAGTGCAGGGCACAGAAATCAGCTTCCCAGTGGGCATCGCTCCCACTGCCTTCCACTGCCTGGCCTGGCATGAAGGAGAGGTGGCCACTGCTCGAGGTGAGGAGTCAAGATGATCCAGGAAGTGTTCAATTGGTTCATTTCCTGTTTTAGTCTGAGTGGAGATGATCCAGGAAGTGTTCAATTGGTTCAGGTCCTGTTTTCACCTCACTCAAACATTTCATCCAACAGTTTTCATGTTGTTGTATCTTCTGCACTAAGTAGAAATGTTCCTCATCTTTATCATAGGATTCATTATTTAGTAATGGGTATAAATTATTATTCCTCTTTATAATTATTTGTTTATTTATCTGAATAAACTGTATTAAGAAATTGTTGTTTATTGCACAGACCACATGAATCTGTGAGCAGCTTTCAGATACATTTGGACTCATACGTTTATAAGTCTGACTCACTAAATCTGACCTGCGGTGGACACCGGCAGTGAGGGACGCCGTCAAGCTGATGAAAGAGTCCTATCGGGCCTTATTGGCCTGTGGGACTACTTCAAAGACCTCCTCAATCCCACCAACATGCCTTCCGATGAGGAAGCAGAAGCACAGCCTGGGGACTCAGGAGTGGACGTTCCGATCTCTGGGACTGAAGTTGCCGACGTGGTTAAAAAAGTGCCAGGGTGGAGGAGATCCTCCCAGAGGGGCTGTCATGGTTGGCACAACTCTGCCACATCACATGGAGGGTGTGTTCCAACTATTGAGGGATCAAACTCCTCAGCCACCCTGGTAAGGTCTGTTCAGGGGTTCTGGAGAGGGGGGTCTTCCTGATAGTCAAACCTCGGAACCAGGAGGAGCAATGCTGTTTTTGTCTTTTTCGCTTAACTATGGACCAGCTCTATATCCTCAGCAGGTCCTTGAGGGTTCATGGGACTTTGCCCACCCAGTTCCCATTTGCTCTGTGGACTTGGAGAAAGCATTCATACGTGTCCCTCGGGGAGTCCTGTGGGGGGTTCTCTGGGAGTATAGGGTATCGGAACCCCTGATACGGGCCGTCCATTCCCTGTACGACCGGAGTCAGAGCTTGGTTCGCATCGTCGGCAGTAATTCAAACTGGTTTCCAGTGAGCTTTGGGCTCCACCATGGCTGCCCTCTGTCACTGATTCTGTTCATAACTTCTAGGCGCAGCCAGGGTGTTGAGGGGTCTGGTTTTGGGGCCTCAGAATTGGGTGACCTCCATCAGGCCGTGACCTTCAATACATGAAATATACAAAATATGCTGAATTTGTTTACAAATCATAAAAACAGAGACGCAATGTGTATCAAAATTATCCGCAATGTTCAGACTTCTTACCAGCAACAGTTCCAGCATCAACCTTTTCTTCATATACTTTACAATATAAAATAAGTATAACACAAAAGTAACAACGACTCAATCAGGATCAGCTTTACATTAAAAACAGTCTTTTAGGCAGATGTGAAACCAGAGCACGCCTTATAGAGTGAGTGTTGACCTCTGACCTCTCCCCCAGCCACCGAGGCCCTGAACACCTGCTACATCACCAGCACGTACTCCACCTGCTCGGTGGAGGAGATCGTAGCAGCAGCACCAAACGGGTACCGCTGGTTCCAGCTCTACGTGTACCGAGACAGAAAGCTGTCGGAGCAGATCGTGCACCGGGTCGAGACCCTGGGCTACAAGGCTCTGGTCCTCACCGTTGATGTCCCTTACACGGGAAAGCGTCGCAACGACATCCGCAACCAGTTCAAGCTGCCGCCGCACCTTAAGGTCAAGAACTTTGAGGCACTTTTTCAGGTAACTGTTGTTTCACTTTGTTTAATTCCATGAGCATGTTTAATGAATAAGGACGAAATGAAGAACAGGATGGAAACTGATACCGATAAGTTGCACATGCTACTTTTCACATTTAGCAACAAACCACTTTTAAAAAAACTTACGTGAATTTTCTTTTGTTACTTTTGACAAGACTACAGCAATATTTTCTCATAAAAATGAATTCTAAACGTTAAATCTAACTGTTAATAATTAAATGTAAATATGAATGCTAAATTTAAATGTTTAATCTAAATGATAATAGTTAAATGTAAATATGAATGCTAAATTTAAAAATTTAATCTAAATGATAATAGTTAAATGTAAATCTGAATGCTAAATTTAAATGTTAAAATGTTAAATAATATTATAAATCTAAGTGTTGAATCTAAATATTAAATATTAAATTGAGATGCTAAATCTAAATGTGAAATCTAAACATGAAATATTAAATTCAAATTATTTTATGTTTATATTTAACATTTAGCATTTATTAGATTTTTACAATGTGAATATCACAAATTTCTCAAATAATGCTGTAAATATGGTCAAAAGTAACAAAATAATTTACAAACATTATTTAAACGTGGTTTGTTGCAAAAAGTTACTGTTTATTTTAGCATTCGTCGCCCCATATTAAACAAAGAGAACGCATTGGAAGCATTTCTTCCAGAAACTAACTGCTGTTCCTATTGTGTCCACTGGGGGTCGCTCTGTTTTAGTGAGAGTGACATGAGACTAAACCAAAGCCTGAACTGAACAGCAGCAAAACACAGTTAATGAACCTGAATTATTCACCCTGTTCTTTATCAGAAAAACCCTTATTTTCTTTGTTATGATATTTACAGGCTGTTGTAATCACAGAGAGAAGTTGTTTATTGTCTGTGACTAAGATGAGTTGGTAATGGTTGACCTTTATTTCTGAGCCTGAACCACATACTCTCTAACCAGGAGACTGAAGGCCCAGAGGAATACGGGATCCCTGCCGACAGTCTGGATCCTTCCATCAGCTGGAAGGACGTCTACTGGTTACAGTCCATCAGCCGCTTGCCCATCATCATCAAAGGCATCCTGACCAAGGAGGATGCAGAGCTGGCTGTGGAGCACGGCGTCCAGGGTATCATCGTGTCTAACCACGGGGGGAGACAGCTGGACGGGGGCCCTGCATCGGTACTCACTGAGCTATTAGGAACAACTTTGGGGTCGGGACCCCATTTGGGGTTGCGAGACACCGGGAGGGAGTCGCCAGATGAAACTAGGAATATGTTTTTAACAATTTGAGCCAATTTCTGGGACTACACCAAACTTGCCATATTTAAAAAAATTTTTTAGCACTTTTTCTTCAAATATTTTGGCTCCTTTTAATGCATTTTTTCTATATTACTCCCATTTCTGACCCTTCTCTATCAAATTTCATTGCCTTTTCTCCATATTTTTTTTTCACTTTTAAGACATTTTCAGCACTTCTAAACCCTTTCCACCACTTTTCCACCCAATGTCACATATGTTGACCCATTATTGTCACTTTTAACCTCTTTCCACCATATCTCATGCTTATTTTTGCCAATTTAACCACATTCACAACTTGTCATGCCATTATTTAGCAGTTTAAACTAATTGCTCCTACTAATTGTTCCAATAATTTCAATATTTTTTACCACATCTTCTGTTGTTTTTATCTGGAACCATTATTTTGGGGGTCGCAGGCTGAAAAGATTGAAAACCCCTTCTTTACAGAGCAACAGCATGAAAGGTTTAAAGTGTGTGAAAGAGCTGGATGGTGATTGGTTCTAAAAATGACCAACCGTGTCCTTCAATGATTCCCAGAGATTTAGAATCATCCACTAAAGTCTAAAACCTTTCAATGACTTCATATCAGACCAGTTGATACTGGGAGTCTAACTGGGATCTCTTCTTCTTCTTCTCTGGCCACAGATCGACGCTCTGTCAGAGATCGTTGACACGGTCCAGGGTCGGATCGAGGTCTATCTGGACGGAGGAATCAGAACAGGAAGTGACGTGCTGAAATCTCTGGCCCTGGGAGCCAAGTGTGTTTTCATTGGTCGCCCAGTTGTGTGGGGCCTCGCCCACAAGGTGTGTGTTCATTGGTCGCCCATCTGTGCATCCTTTTATCGGAGTCCACATCCCACAATGCATTGCACCAAACTTCTCCAACAATGTCAATAAGAAAGTGGCAATTTAAAACTTTTTTAATAACAAATGATCTTCAAATGATTCATTTATAAGGCCTAAACAATATCTTTGTCTGATTTAAAAAAAAAAAAAAAAAAGGGAAATCTTGTTTTAGCAGATTTAAATCAACTCCTTCCCACTCTTTACTTGTTTTTTTTGTAACAATGTTAGGTCCTTCTGAATGTTATTAGGTTCAAAGTTAGTCATGATTTCTTGTGATGTCTGTTTTTATCCGCCCACTAATATCAGTCTGATCCTCAGCCTAGTGATGTAACATCTGTTCATATTGATATCAGGTTTTCTGCAGATAATAAGGAAAAAAACATAAAATCATGAACACTCACCAGAGTTTTAAGATGCTAATTCACCTTCTTCTCCTTCTCATCTTTATTAAATACAGGAATAGTGCATTTAAGGTGATAATCATTTGTTTACTTTGGGGGTGTTTTTGAAAATGAATTAACATTGTAACAATGTTAAAAGCTTAAAAAAGTTGATTTGTTTATTTATTTATTTATTTATTTATTTATTCAGTTCATTTCCGACATGGTTGCATTCACAGAAATTCATTTGACATTCAGAGCAAAATCACATCATTGTTTTTTTTTTTGTTTTTTTTTTTGTCCTTTTTTGTCCTTTTTCATGCCGGAAAGGGCGACGGAAAAAAGCATTATGCTTATCCAGATCCGTCCCCTAATTTGAACACAGATAATTTTACATCCAACCTCGTTTCTTCCCTTTTTTTTTTTTTTTGTCCCTTTTTTTTCTTTTTTTTGTGATGTGTTCTCGTCTGCAGTCATTGTTCCTGTTGTTACTCTTCCTCACAGTCTTTTTCTTCCGTATTTCCTCGGGCTTTCTTTTCCAGTCGTTGTTTACGTTCCTCCAACTCTCAATGACCAGTTGATGAGTTCCATGTCGTCGCTGTAGCGTTCAATGAAGAGTTGACTTGAGATCTGTATGTGTGTAAAAATGTCCTCCTCGTTTTGTCCTTAAATTGTTTCAGATTATCTGACTGTTGTGTCTCTTCGTCAAGGCTGTTCCAGAGGTTCATGGCTCTATGCACAGTACTATGTTTGCCAACGTTTGATATGACCCTATTTGGTCTAAACACATTATTATGTCTGAATTCATAGGGATTTTGATTGTATGTGAAACGTTTTTGTATTCGATGTGGTAGTTTTTTAGATGCAGCCCTAAATGCGTGTATTTGTGTGTTGTAGTGTATTATTTCTTGCAGTTTTAGGTATTTTGACTTCTCAAATAAATCGTTTGTGTCATTTGCATGATCTAGGACATGGACTTTGTGAAAGTCTCTCTTTAGATTTATAGAAACTTTTATAAGGTGAAAGATTTGATCGTAGAATCATTCCGTTGGATGTTTCAGGGTGAAGAAGGAGTGAGGGAAGTTCTGCAGATCTTAAACGATGAGTTCCGTCTGTCTATGGCTTTATCAGGTAAGTGATGCTGTTAATATAATTATTATTTTTATGCTTTAATTGGAGTTTTTAGTTCAATCATGTTGTCATTTTAGTTGCCAAAGGAGTTAATATTAGTACTTCTAATATAGTCTGTGTGATTAATGACTTATTAAGTGATTATTTCTATAAATTCACCTGTGATTGTGATTGTTTTCATTGTGTAGGCTGCAGGAATGTGGCAGAAATCAACAGGAACCTGATCCAGTTTTCCAAACTGTGACTGAGCAGCAGGGGGCCACACAAAGAACAGTCACATGACCCAACACTGGAACAAACCATCACTGATGTGGAAGAGTTGGAACTTAGACACACATCTACCATTCAATTATCACATCTGTAAATACGGGATAATAATCCTCATATAGCAAGAAATGACATTTCCTGTTTATATAAAGATCAGAGTGGATGAGTGACACATATTTAATTAGGATATAAAGACTTTAAGATTAATGCCCATACCACACTGTAGAGCAGACATGGGCAACTGGCAGCCCAGGGGCCACATCCGACCCTCGGGTTAATTTTGTTTGACCTCAAAACCAGGTGCAAAATTACTCCAAAAAAAAAAACACACACACACAAATGAAATGCATGAAAGAACAACAGAAATACACAAAAGTACAACCAAAATACACAAAAATACCTCAAAAATGTGCAAGGCAAAATGCAAAAATATAACTGAACAATATATAAAACAACAACTCAAATTGAAAGCTATACAAGATGACAACAAAAATACACAAAATCAGAGGATAATATACAAAGTGACAACAAAAGAAGACAAAATTATTTCAAAAATACACAAAATGAGAGATTAATATACAAAATGAAAATACAAACTCTTTGTTTTTTCCTGTATTATTGTTCTGATTGGTCATTATTCTAAATGATAACATGAATATTGATAATGTGGCCCTCAGATCACACTATCACATTTTTTGGACCCCCGCTGTGATATAAGTTGCCCATTTCTGCTGTAGAGGGGAATAAAACACTGCATCACACTGATAAAAGACAAATGTGGTTTTAAATAGTTAATGTGTGATAAAAAAAATAATAATACTAATGATCTGCCTGATTTTGTTTTATTTGATTTCATTATTAAATAATGATATGCAAATATGTCATTTTGCTGAACTGATTAAAGTGTAAAAAGGAAAATTAAAGATCTGCTCTGAAACTTTGTATAATGAAGCCTGTGATCAATGAAGTTTGGGGATAAATGTGTGTTTCCTCCAAATGATGAATGAAGATGAGGATGCTTTACTTTTATTTTTTTCCTTGAGAGCTGCTGTCCTGCATGTTTCAGATGTCTCCCTGAATCTAGCCGTGGACCAGGGCAGCATCTAAAACATGCAGGATGGGGCTCCTCCAGGACCGGACCTGGGCCTCCCTGAGCTACATCATTCAGTGATGGAACCAAAAACCTTCATTAATAACAAGTTGGACCCAAACTATAGGTTCTATTCTTAAAGTAACACTGGAAAAGGCACATGTCAGTTTGAAACGATTAGAATCAAAGAGTAAGAAAACATTTTAAAAAGGAGTTTATTTTAAAACCAAAATGATTAATGATCTAAAGATGGGGAGATTATTCTCTTTGACTCTCAAGGAACTGACATTAATTAATCCGTGAAAAAGAAGTATTTATTGCTAATGCTATTGCTATTGCAGGGTGATGCTAATGTTAGGTTAGTGTTAATGCTAGGGTGATGTTAATGGTAGGCTAATACTATTGTTACTGCTAATGCTAGGTTAATGTCAGTGACGTGCCGTAAGCACAAATGTTGGGTAAGCAGGACGTCGCAAATCGAGACCACCAATAAAGAGGCCATAACCAATAACAATTTCATTTGTTTTGGCTGGCAAGTGTTAATCTATCAAATTCAAGATCGTAAAACACCATTAACGAAACTTAAACAATTATTCAATAGCAGCCTCCATACTCTCCCAACAAGATATACCTCATGACACAGCAGCGCATCTGTATTTTGTGTTGGAAACACAGAAACACAGAGAAAATGACAACAATCTTTTGTACCATTCACTGTCATTTTCCTCAAAAGAAAGTTGTAAAAATGTCTTTATCATCTCTAGCGCTGTAATCCTGCCTGTAGTGTTATCCCGCCCACTAGCTAGAAAATGTAGCAGCGGCCACGCTGTATCAATTCACTAATGCACTGTGAACATACGTATAGCATTTAGCATAGCACGGTTACATCCAAAGGCAGCGTAGCAATCTTCCTTTTCACGTAAATGGTATTCGGCTTGAAAATGTTCCAATTTTTAAAGTGGGAAATACCCAAAAAAAAGTTTGAGAACCAGTAACCTAACCTGTAGCGGTGTAACTATACTAGCTTATTTGATACGTACAATGATAATTATGATGATGATATATTTAATTCTTAATGCACTTTACATTGAAATAAATTTCAAAGTGTTACAGGTTAAAATTATGATAAAATAATTTAAATAACAAACCGTCCAAGGAGCAAGAAATAAATGTTTTGTTGAAAGTTTTTAGTAAAACAAGCAGTTTTTTTTTTAATCACATTATCAAAGAGCATCTGCTCTTCATGATGTCATTTTTTAAAAATACCCTAAATCAACATTTTTTACTTTATTTTCTGAAAGCAGAGGTGATAAGTAACAAAGTACAAATACTTTGTTACTGCACTTAAGAAGTTTTTTCTGGTATCTGTACTTTACTTGAGTATTTTTTTAAAAATGTTGTGACTTTTTTCTTTTCTCCCTTACTTCTTTAAACAGATATTTGTACTTTCTACTCCTTACATTTAAAAAAATGAGCTCCTTTTAAGACCTTTGAAGATGAAGTCACGACGTAAAAAGACTTTTGCTTGTGAAAGGTTTTTCAGCTCAACAGGACTCATTTTCAGACCAAAAAGACCACGTCTCCATTGCTGAAACCTGGAGAACATGATTCTCTTGAGACTAAATGAAAAAATTGGGTAGTTTGAGCTTTTTCTGTTCGGCAGGTCCCTTACTTTAAAAAAAAAAGTTGCTCTTGGTTTATCTGAGCATTTGCATTTTTTTTTCTTGTGCTAAATTCCCCGTGTGTTCAAAGGTAGCAGATTTAATTTATTTCCATGTACCCGTTTCCACAAGTTCTTAAAAAAATAAAAGATATGGAATGTGCTGGTTTAAAAACTCTGTCTTATTATTGAAGGGATATTTGTTTTACTTTTCACTTTTTATAATTCAGTACATTTAGTTGCATTTACTTTTTTACTTTCATTCAAGTAAGGGAACAACTTCAATACTTTTACTTTTACCAGAGTCATTTTTTATTCAAGTATCTATACTTTTACTTGAGTACTGAAGACGTACTTTTGCCACCTCTGTGTGAAAGTGACTCGACTGATGGTAAGAAATTAGAGTTTCAGAGGTTTTTGTTGTGCAGAAACGCTGAAAAGCAGAAGTAGCACAGGAAGTGAATGTGGTCTATGTTGAGCTGAGGAGAAAAGAAAAGCTCAGAGAGAAGCTGAAGGTCTGTGAGCTGCACGCCTCATCTTCTGCTCTTTATTCCTCTCTGTGTTGTTGCTCAGGTGAACAAACGACAAACTGGAGGGTGGCCTTGGATCCGGGCTGCTGAGGAGGATTTCTTCCAAGTAGGTTCAAGACCTGCATAACAATAATAATAATAATAATAATAATAATAATAATAATAATAATAATAATAATAATAATAATAATAATAATAATAAAAGCTGTTAATTATGTTCTGATAATCCGCCTCATTCACTGCTACTTTTCTACTGAATTCCTCAAAGAATAAGTCTGAATTTGACTTTAGGAAATGTAAACTCACAACAGAAAGAACTTGACATCAACCCTAGTTATAGTCCCGTACTATATATAGTATGGGGCACCGAATGTAAAAACTGTGTCACTGTTTCATAGCCAACATATTTTGAACATTCAGCTCACTTTCCTCACATTCAGATACATTTTTATTTCATTTTAGACATGATTTCAAGAGCATGTTCTATATCATTGTTAAAAATATGTATACATGAAATATAAATGTTAAGGTCAGTGCAGGGCAGGGCAGCGTGATCAACAGGCACTTTGTATAATTTCTAAACATTTAGTGTTACACTTGGCAACCGCTTTACATTTAGATTTACATTTAACATTTTAATTTACATTTAACATTTAGATTTAGATGTAACACTTGCATTTAGATTTGGACTTAACATTGATATTTGGCTTTTACATTTAGTTTTAACATTTAACATTTACATTTAGATTTTACATTGATATTTAACTCGTAGTGTAAAGCTTAGATTTTTACTGGTATTGTATTTTTAAGTTTACTAGTACAACCACTAACGGGAAATTGTCCACTAGTAGATTATTTTTGTCTACTTCTACTTGTCTATTTTGGAAAAACTGCATCTGTGTTTATGTAGCCCATCTATTGAAGCGTAGTTTGCATGTTCTCCGTTATCACAGGGTAATGGAGCAGAAGATAAGAATGTGTTTTATTCATCCTGCAATAAATCAATTAAAAATATTATCAGTGAATCTTAAAAGATCAAAGGATAGAAACAAAATGTGTTTTCACATTTGACCTGATGGAAATAAAAATAAAAATAGATTGAACAGAAAACTGTGTAACTAAGTGAGAAATTCAAAATAAAACCCACAGAAATAAAACATGATGATTGCTGTAGTTTCATTTATTCAGAAATCAACTTCTGTTTCTTTTCTCGTAGGAAATCAAACCGACGCAACAACAGCCCTCAGCCCCAAGACAGAAATGACATCAGGTAAGAAGCTCTTTTCTCTCTCACTGGGCGTTGCAACATTTCTCCATTTGTGCATTTCTGCTTTTCTTACATTTTGAAAAAAAAAAAAAAATGATTTGAGGGTGACTCGAGTTACTCAAAGTGAATCAAGTGTTTCAAAATAAAACTGGAGGACGTATAGAAGCTCCATACTTTGGGTTATTGATGATGCAGGGGGGTGCACCAACGGCATCATAAAGATAAGAATAAAAATACTTTAACTGTGCATTAAAAAGGGAAAAGACAACAGATTTGTTCTGTATTGGGACACAGAAATATTGGTCGAATAAATAAACACAAGAAATTAAGTAAATTCCAACTACTTCTCAGTCACTCACTGTATATAAGGTAATAATATCAACACTCATTGTAGCATTTAGAAAAAAGGCCAATCTGAGCAATTACACAGGATAGAACAAAGCGTGCCCACAAATGTGAAATATTTACTTCATAAATAACATTCTAAATACAAGGTTTTTTATCTGTCACAAATATACTGTACACAGTACAATACGCAGTGTAATGTCTTTCTTTACCATCATTCAGTTGCAATAAAGAAATGAATCATCCATATACCTTAAAAAAATACTTTTTTCCAAATAAATTGAATAAACAAAAGAAACTGTTGTTACGAAGAAGTTGCAACGCAAGAAATACTGTCATAATTTTTGCCTATTCAGAAAAAAGTTATCCAAATGTTTGCAAACCACGAAATGGGTCCGTGTCACAACCCACAAATGGAGAACCCTTAATCTACATTGCCCTCTCCAGGTTTATCAACCGTTAATTGATCTTTCTTTTTTAGCATTAAAGAGTTTCAAACATACCAAAAATTTCAGGAATTCACTCAATCTGGCAACCCTGCAAAATTAGTCCATATCCAGCCTGTGTTTGATGTGGGTTTTTTTTTTTTTTTTTTTGTAGAATAATGTGAATCATGGTCATGCTTTTATTCTGAAAAGAAACAAATGCACAGCGTTTTACATTGTTAAAGTGTAAAACAAGAGTTTAGGTCGTCTGTTAATTACATGCATAGAACCTAGAGTCATGGAGTTTTTTGTGAAAGACCAGAAAAGGTTAGTATCAAATGATCTGATAACCTATCACAACCCGTTCTTTTATTTTTTTAAGGAAGTGGCACCCATAGTATTCATCAGGTCAATACTTTTTTATTCAAATGGTTTGGAAATTGAACGTAATTATTCATAAACTTTCTGTATCTTTTGCAAAAAGTAAATAGTGCAGGGGTTCTCAGCCTTGGGGACAGGACCCCCTTTGTGGTCCTGAGACACTGGAAAGGGGTCGCCAGATGCCTTCAAGAAACTAAGACAATTTGAGCCCATTTTTGTTCATTTTTACCCTTTTTCTTTAACTACACCAAACTTGCCATGTTTTAATCTGTTTTTATCACTTTTTCTTGCCATATTTTTGCTTCTTTTAATGTATTTTTGCTACATTTCTCCCATTTCTACCCACGTCTCCATCAAATTTCAATGCCTTTTCTGTACATTTTTTTCATACTTTCAAGACATTTTCAGCACTTATATACCCTTTACACCACTTATTCCACCTAATGTTGCCCCTCTTTTTCCCCCCATTTCTGCCACTTTTAAGCCAATATTGACACTTTGAACCTCTTTTATCACTTTTTCAGTCAGTTTTTGACCACTCTAATTTGAAACTTTTAACCAATTTATGTGGTTTTTAAATCGCCACCTTTTCTACCATTTTGGTCACTTTTAACCCACTTTATTTATCATTTAAACAAGGATTTACATCTTTAAGAGAACTATAATCATAGTAAACGTTCCTGGATAACAGTGGATATTATTCAGATGAATAAATAAATGTGGTTATCACAGATTCATATAATAATGGACCATCACTTTATGGATGGACCCCAAAAATCTCTCCCCTTTATTCCTCCTTATACTGTAGAGGGTCCTGTCTCCACATGACTGTTCTTCAATGTTCATGCCTGTGTTCAACAACCTTCAGGCTGAAAAACACACCGATTTCTCAATACGATACAATAAATGATCATGTGCTCATTCCCTATGATACTTACATTTTTAAAAGAAAAAATAACAAAATAAAACAGCAGTTGGATAAATAATCCTAATTTTATTTGACTTTAGTTCTGGTCATTCTTACATACTTAATCTTTAAATAAAATGATACCACTCGTTCCCTCAATGCCACACCTAGTGACGTTTTAACATCGCGAAATCTTGATATATCATTACACATTTAGTAAATAGCTAGATGTTAATAAATATGCTTCAAATTTATGATTCTATTTGTAATAAAACTGTAAAGTAAGCTCATGGTTCGTCCTGTGCAGGGGAGGAGCAGACGAAGGCGGTCCGAGCAGGTTGAGCCGCTCACTGGGTCGTCTGAGCAGACGTCAGCCCAGGGATCCTCCAAGAGCTGCAGAAGCACCATTAAGACAATCCCCTCCTCCAGCTCCAGTAGGTGTGTACAAGCAAATAATCAAGAGTGATTTTTACGACAGGAACTTCAGTGTTAAATATACAATCACTCCTTTTCTCTTCACACTTCAGATGTCAGGCCTCCTCTCCCTCCAGTTGATCCTGATCCTCCTGCTCCTCTTCTCTTGATGCCACCAAAACGACCTGATAGTTCAACCAAGCCCAAATTCCCTCCACAGCCTCTCTGTAGGGTGTACAGCAGCTCTGAACATGGAGCAGATGTGTTACAGGTGAGTATCAGACAAAGACAAAACCAAAATGTAATGCAAAATACAGTCAGATATTACTTTACTGTAAATCTCTGCTTTCACTAATCAAACAGTGTTTGTTCCCAAAGGGCCTGGAAGGTTTCCGATCAGATGAGACTCTTTGTGATGTGGTTCTGGTTCCTGGAGACAGCACTGACATGTTCCCAGTGCACAGAGTCATCATGGCTTCATCCAGCGACTACTTCAAGGCCATGTTCACAGGTCGGACATCACAGTGTCTGTCTGTACCTCTTTCTCTCTGTTTCATTGAAAAGCTAAAAAAAATAAAACAGCCTAAAAATATTTTACTTTTTGTTCATCAAAAGTTTCATCAAATAAAAAAAACAGCAATATAAATTTCAAAGGTGTACAAAATAAAATCAAGTCAAAAACGCCAGGGGGTGCAATGAAATTTGACCCACTTGCTCCCCATAGCAGCTTACACACTGCAGTGTTTACAAGATGGAGGACAATGTTGAGCTAGTGGATGCTCTGTCAACTCATAAGTCAGTTGTATGTACTGATGAAAAACAACCCTGAAACGCTGAAACAGCGGCCGTATCTCAACACATCTCGACACTAAAGCCTCTTCTAAGCAGAGAACGAGACAGATCATGGAGTGAAAATAGTGAAAAGTTCACTCGTGATTTATGTTTCTGTCACGTGGAAGTGCAGCCACCCGTGTCTATTTTTTACATCGTATGGTGAGTTTTTGGTATTGTGAGCCATAAATCGTATTTTGACATCATATCGTGAGTCGACTATTTTGTTACACCCCTACTGGTGACCAGTGTTTGGCATAATGGCGTTTAAAATAACGGCGTTAGGTGACAGCGTTTTTTTTCAGGTAATCTAACTAATTACTTTTTATGCCGTTACAACGCCGTTACAACGCCTTTACAACGCCGTTACAATGCCGTTAACATTACTAAACGTTAAATGCACCCTTGGCTTCTTCGTCAGCTGTAGTGAGGAGGTGGGTTATAAACAAGGTGAGCGATTATAATTGACTAAGGCGGCGTCTTGTTTCATGGTAGCCAATCAGAGCCAGTGTTTTTACACATGTGCCAGCACACACACACACACACACACACAACAACTACTGATTTGATGAATCAGCAGAGATGGTGAGCGTGGAGCAGTCTGATGAAAAGTTGTCATTTTTAAGGTGGCGATACAAACACTACTTTAAATGAATTGTGGTCAAAGAAAAGAACGTACATGTGAAGTGTTCATTATAAAACTTTGCCAACATCCGTTGTAAGCAACTCAAATGTAATGAAGCACCTCACCACGACACACGCATCTAAAAAATCTGAATTCTTTGACATAGAGCAACTTTTTTTTTTTTTTAACAGTAACGCAAATAGTTACTTTCCTTGGTAATGAGTTACTTTTATTATAGAGTAACTCAGTTACTAACTCAGTTACTTTTTGGATCAAGTAGTGAGTAACTATAACTAATTACTTTTTTAAAGCAACGTTCCCAACACTGGTGGTGACAAAATAACACAAACTGTGATGTGTTCTCTTTTAACATGAACCCAACACAGCAAAAAAAAAATATCCATAACATGTAATAGTTAATTTACTGACTGTAATATCTGCATTTAAAAATCCATAGAGGATAAAAAACATCACAAAAACACGCAAACAAAATAAATGACAGAGTTTGGAAGAAATATATGAAACAAACTGCACAGACTGTCTGAAAACAGCTGTAGCTACAATATGTGATGGATACATTATTTTAGTTTTAGAAATGTCATTAATCATAATTTACAAAACTTGTATTTGTTTGTTATTTAAGTTCTACTGACCTTTTGTCTCATAAAGTATTGTGGGAAGTTAAAATAGACAGTTTTACAGTAATGAATAAAAAAAAAAGCAAAACTGCAAAAACTGTGTATAATCCGTTTAAACGTTTGAACGTTATGTAAAAGTAATAAAGCCTATCAGTGCATTGCCAGGGTCAGATGATGGCCAGGTTTTTCTTGTGTTTTCAATAGTCCTGCCTACAGAAAAGTCCTTTGCGTGTTCTTTTACTAACATGACCTTCCACTTTGGGATCGACTTCCACAAAGAGTAATTATTATCAAAGAGCTTCAGCTTCAAAGTTCTCCTCTGGGAAGCTTTGTGAGATATTAGCATTTTTCCTCCTTGTTAATCCCACCTCTGTCATTCCATCTGCTGACTGTGCAGCTCTAGGACAAAGAAAAGTCATGATTTCACTGTGTTTTGTTATAAGGAGGCATGAGGGAGCAGGAGATGAGAGAGATCAAGCTGCACGGAGTCACTAAGTGCGGTCTGAAGAACATCATAGACTTCATCTACACGTCCAAAGTGAGTCTGGCCATGAAGAACCTCCAGGACACGCTGGAGGCTGCAAACTTCCTGCAAGTCATGCCCGTTCTCCGCTTCTGCAATCAGCTTTTGAGCAGCGAGGTACGGAGAGTGTTTTTTAATTCAACGTCATTAAGACTCTCTTCTAGCTCACATATATCTAGGCTGTGAGGGGATGTCACAGTGTCCAAATGAAGGATTCATGTTTTCTAACACAGATTACCATTGATAACTGTGTGGAAATAGAACGCGTCGCCACTGATCTGCATCTGGAGGATGTTCACAAAAATATTAGTAAGTGACACATGCACTAATCACATTAGGCTGTGTTTAAAATGGTACAATACGTGCTATACACTACAAACTCAATGAGTATATACTGTCTACTATTTACTATGAGTATGATTAGGATGATGACCATTCCCAAGTACACTTCCAAGTTTCCCCAGATGCATTTGGAACCTACAACGACAAAACCCTGAATCACACTGAGGCTAAATATCTCTGTTGATTGTCCACCTTTACTTTGAAAGTTCTGAAAACATTTGAAGTGAGAAAGTGACCAAGTAGAATATCAACATGTGCTCATTTGACCCATAAAACCCATTCCATGCCGGTCACTGTGCTGCTGACAAAACTTCCGGTTGACTTATTTACAAAAGCGCTAAAAACTGATGGAGGACAAGAAGAGTTTATTTTGAAAAGATGATGTTTGTTTTTTTAGCTTGAAGCCTTTCCGAGGCCAATGTTACGCTGCGCTCGCAATGCATCATGGGACGGTTGAGTATGACTAGTGTGCCCGCCGTACATACTTTCATACAAATTTCTTCATATAGTATACATCTGTATACTATACTACCTATTGAGTTAAGTATGTAAGTGTGTCCAAAGTTAAATAAAAGCCTGATTTATTTTTCAAACTCCATTCTTTTCTGTCACTGAGCCAAATAACATCAATAAGTCAGAGTTATCCAGATGTTGGCTCCAAAATATCTGTGATATGTGAGGCCTGCTTCAAGCCGAGCTGCTATGAGAGGGATCTGTGGGCTAAGCTAATAGGCTAAGCTAATGGGCACAAAGCCAAAGTTAGGTCCGAAAACAGACGCGGCCTGACATAATTCCTTCACAGAAAGTCCTTCAATGCATCTTGTAAACGTACTTGTTCAAAGCACTACTACGTACAGGGGCTACTATGGGGGGTGTCATGGCACTAACCGCAACCCCACCACATTGTTCCCTCTTATTTCCTTGTGGCTAAATGATGAACTCTGTCAGGAGAACTTAGCTGTTGGTATGGCCGCCGTCAGGTGTTGATCCTCGGAAGTAGTCACACATCATCCCGTCAATGAACAGATATCTTTTCACGCAGCTTTCATCACAGTTGCTAGCCATATTTTTGCCCTTCCAACACCTAACTACTCAGCTTTTCTTTTACGATATTCTGTTATATTTTGTTGATGAAGTTTATATCTTAAAATCCAGGTGAATTTGTGAGCCAGAACCTCGCTGAGACGGTGCAAAGCGGCCGCTACTTGCAGCTATCTCAGACCACCATGGCCAGCGCCCTGGCCAGTGACTCCCTGAAGGGTTTCTCTGAACTGGAGCTGTACCACATCGCCAAAGAATGGCTGGACCACGATCCACCCAATCGTCACTCCTCGGTCTACGCCCTGATGCGCCACATTCGTTTCCCGCTGATGAACCCGAGTGAGCTGATCCAGATATCTCAGGACAACGCGGAGGGAAGCGACTCGTTGATGCGCTCTGAGACGGCGTGCGTCAACCTGCTGCTGGAGGCCAGCAACTACCAGATGATGCCCTTCATGCAGCCCACGCTGCAAACTGAGAGGACACGAATTAGATCCAAAGCTACTCACATCCTGGCCCTGGGAGGCGTGATGCGCCAACAGCTGGTCGTGAGTCGAGAACTAAGGCTGTACGACGAAACCAACCGTCACTGGAAGGCCTTGAAACCAATGGACGTGCCACGATACCAGCATGGTGTGGCTCTACTGGGCGGCTTCCTCTTTATTGTTGGAGGTGAGAACACTTCATTTCACACCACAAACAAGAACTAAAGTTAAATTGTTTTATCAAAACTTAGTTAACCTCATCAACCTCATCATTGGAATTCTAATGAACGCCCATGACGTATGTTTAGATTTCGCAAATGATGTTTCATGATAATGCTAGGTTTCACAGACGAGCGCTAAGTCAGAAACAGTTACAGATATCAAAGTTTGACTGTGTCACTTTATTGCCTGTCATTTGATTTTAACGCAGAGAAAAATTAAATGAGTCTATTGATCGTAAGATTGCAATGTTCTCAACTGGTTTCACCCTGGGACCCACATTTTGCCACTTTTTTATTTTAGAATTCAACCAACCAAATTTAGTTTTTCAAAAACAGTTTTTGAAAACACACATATATAATCTTTTTTTAAAAAAAAAAATCTAGATATTTTTGACATGCCTGTCAAAAGGAACATTTCTTTCAAAATAAAAGATAAATCCAACATGAGAGACATTAAGTTCTAATTCATTTATTTGTTACCAGCTGTCCATAACCCATCCAGTACAAGTTTGCGACCCACTTTTGGGTCCCGACCCACCAGTTGAGAATCGTTGCTTTAGAGTATCCACTTTGACCAGTGGGAGAATGTAAAAATTTAAGATCGCAAATTGCCAAAATTTTGTAAATTCTCATCAAGAATCCCACAAAATTCCTCTAAATTACACAAAAATTGGTGACAAAATCAAGGAATTTTAAGTGAAGACAGTGATATCTGTCACTTATTGCTTGGATATTGTCAGTACTTTGCATACTGTTTATATGATTGATACATGGGAGTGAAAACTAAGGAACAATAATGATGGGATTGGTTTTCCCACCTAAAATTTGTGGCCTACTCGAGATCAAACACTTTCGTATTTGGGTTTGATTTGGTTTTTTTTTAGTTTTTGAAGTTTATTAATTAATATATAAAGTTAGGACTTTGAGTAGAATTAATAGTAAACTATGATTTTGTGTGAGTATTCCTGGTATCACTGTTTACTCCTGACTTCACAGGACAGAGCACTTACGACACCAAAGGTAAAACGGCCATCGACAGCGCGTACCGCTACGACCCACGCTTTAATAAGTGGCTGCAGATCGCCTCCCTGAACGAGAAAAGAACCTTCTTCCATCTCAGTGCTCTGCACGGGAAACTGTTTGCCGTCGGTGGGAGAAATGACTCGGGGGAAATTGGTGAGAACGATCAAACCAATCTTTATTTAAAAGAAAACACACACACAATAAGTGCGTTTACATTTAAAACACAGACAGAATACTTAAAGTTCTTGAAAGACAGCATGAGGACAGACGTATTCTACACCAACACACAAAACCTTTTTTGGTTTGGACACAAATAAAAAATACTTAAAATGTGGATTCAAAAATGATATTAATCTTAAAACAGCACAAGATTTAAATTATTTTAAAATAATAAATAGTAAATTTGTGCAACTCCAAACCAATGTTTGATACAAAAGATACACATTATTCCAAACATATAATTTTACGATATAACCACTTTTTAAAAAAAAAAAAAAAAAAAAAAAAAAAACAGAATTGGCTTTTGATTGGTTGAAAACTAAATATGAAATGAATGAACAATGTGTTTTCTCTTCTTCAGTGTTTCATGGATCTACAATCAATTTGTGTTATTACTGTATTAATGCTACAAAACGAAACAAGCATGTTTTAAAGGTTTTTTTTTTTTTACTTTAATATATCAAACATGTCTTTGATCTGGTTCACACTCAATGGAGTGCTACAATATGAAGAAAAATGAACGGAACTTTGTCCAGTTCTTAAAAGACAGACATGTTTTGCACTTCACCAAAACACAAAACTAAATAATTTTTGGTTTGGACACAAATTTAAAAAAATAAATAAATAAAAAAAAAAATTTACGAAAAAAAGCTTGTTTTAAGGAGTACATTTATGCAACTCCAAACCAATGTTTCATACAAAATATACAATTTTTTTTAATTCCAAATGTATCTCCCTATCCTATGAACCACTTTTAGGGGCTTTTAAAAAAAAATGGAATTGGCTTTAAAAAAGAATAGATTGGTTAAAAACTAAATATTATAGTAAATATTGAATATAAAAGTTTTTTTATGGCTTTAAGTATAATTATAAAATTATAAAATTGTGATGCTTTTTCTCACTGTATTAATGCTACAAAAAGAAACAAGTCCATCCATGAAGTTTTTTTTTTTTTTTTTTGGTGTTTCTAAAGCTGAATCAGCACATATTTGAATATGCGTGTTTTTTTTTTTACTCTAATATGTCAAAAGTGTGTCCTTGCTCTGGTTCAGACACAGTGGAGTGCTACAATATGAAGAAAAATGAATGGACCTTTGTGGCTCACATGGTGCAGCCTCATTATGGACACGCTGGGACGGTTCATGGAGACCTCATGTACATCTCAGGTGAGAGAAATCTTTATTTATACACTCAACTGTCAGGTCAGGAATTGATGTTGGAGCCAAAAACAAAAGGAAATGAAGAATATTTGAATATTTCAAATCAACAAAGGACAAAACAACAATAAATCAAAGTATGAAATAAAAACTTGCAGAATGATATACTGACACAAGGACATAGATCAGAAATGGGGAGCTCATGACATGGGGTTCACATGCGGCCCTCAATCTTATTTTAAATACACAAAAGGACTCCAAACTCTCACAAAATGTCAGAAGTACAAAAAATGACAACAAAAATTCACAAAATGACAGAAAAGTACAGAAAATGACACACAATGCAAAAATAAAAAACACAAAATGATAAGAAAACAACCCAAATTGACAGAAAATTACAAAACAAAAATATACAAAATGACAAGTTCTAAATGATCACAAACAAACAAAAATAAAAAAAATGACAGAAAATTACAGCAAAATGAAAACAAAAATAAACAAAATGACAGATAAGTACACAAAATGCAAAAATAAAAACCACAAAATCAAAAAAAAACCAACATAAATGGATGGAAAATTGCAACTGAAACACAAAATGAAAACAAAAACTCAAATAAATGACAAAAAACACACAAAATGGAAAAAATTAACAGGAAAGTACACAAAATAACTGTAGCTATAGATTTCCTGTATTAATGTTCTAAATGATCACATGTTACTTTTCTGTGGCCCTTGGATCACACAATCACATGTTTGTGGCCCCCACTGTTCTAAAAGTTTCCCATGTCTGATGTAAAGCAACCAGGTAAAGGAAAACCATCCCTGCAGAATGCACCAACACTCACTCAGTGTTCAGACACTCCTTTAAATAGTGGAGGGAGGTAATCAGGAGGTCAGTACAGTAAGAACAACGTCAGACATTCACTAGATTTGTTACATCCAGCTCAGAGATATGAGATAAAAACCTTTTTCCTGCATTTCAGAGAAACGTACAGACTTTATATTTAGGCCATTACTTATAATTATTATCGTACTTACTATAAAAATTAATGACTTTGGATGATTTAAAAAAGTGTTTAAAAAATAGTTTCTAAATGTTTCGATTTAGCCGCGTGTGGGGGCGAGGCCTCTCTATTTGAGGCCTATAGAATGGGTGTGGCTTCAATTGAATATTTTAATATTTTCTAAATATTTAGCTTTACACTCAGCGACACATTCAAATTTAACAATTATAATTACATTTTACATTTATATTTAAATTTAATATTTAGATTACATTTTACATTTAGATTTAGATTAGAATTCAACATTTAGATTTCAATGTAATATTTAGATTAAATTTTACATTTAGATTTGGATTTAGAATAAACATTTAGATTTGAATTTAACATTTATTTTTCTTTACATTTAAACACATTGTTAACAGTTATACGTAACATGTTGTATTACATGAATTTCTGTGTTAAATGTGAAAAAATGACCTAAATATTGAAAATATTAATATCAGCTGGAACATTGTCACTGAATTTCTGAACCCAATAAACATGTTACTGTTTATTCACGGTTCAGGTTTGGCTGATGTTGATAAGAATTTAAAGCAGTCAGCCCTGCAGAAAGACATTTGAGTCAATGTTTTCTCAGTTATTTCAAACCACTTCCTCTGCTCAGGTCTGTATCTCATCAGCCTCGGGTAGGGAAACATGCGCTCATGTTGAGAGAAGGGGACGGAGTTTCACATGTAGGCTGTGGTTTGAGAATGACTACAGCTCTTTGCAACACTTCACCACGGCCAGATGTGTGAAAATCAATTTACAGTTTAAACCCAGTCATGTTCAGCCAGAACATGACTGGGTTTAGTCAAATAAAATAAATATAGAGGATTTAATAATGAGAAAAAAATTATTTAATATTAATGTAATACATCCATGTATCTATCATCACTGTATTTTCTTTGGTTCTCACAGTAAAACAAACAAAAAAATGTTGTTTAAACATACAACGTTTGGTCATTCTTAAACCAAACATTTTTTCATGTGTTTTAATGTATTGAAAGTTGTGCTAAAACATTAAAATTCAACAAGTAAATTATCCAATTTTTCTGAAGAAATACCCTTGATTTATTGATCTATAGGGATCATCCACTGTTTTGACAAAGATTTATGACTAACAAAACATATTATTATGCACAGTATTTATTTTATTGCCTTTTAAAAATGGGACCACTTTACAGTTTTACAGCCTGTGTTCCTTCATCTTGAAATCACCTGATTGATGATGTCACATGGCCCCACTGCCTGTAAACATTCCATTGTTTCTGGAGTGAAGCATTCAGCCTGATTTTTAGATCATTTTGTAGATTTTTAGATCTTTTAGCAGCTTTTTCAGTCAAAATGGCCACTTGTGCTGCTTTAAATAATTAGGAAAAGTAAAAAATGCTGATGTAAAGCTCTTTTGTGTACAGAAAGATGATAAAAACTGTTGTGACCCAAGAAAAAATCTGTGACCACGAGGGGCGACAGTTCCAACTTTGGGATTTGGTAATAAACAATGAAGCAGAGAAGAAGAGCTCTCCTAAAGGACCTTTATTCTCCCTTAAAAAGTGCGTGGCTGACACTCTTGTAGCAGAAGTTAGCAAGTAACAGTACACTTTTGGGTGGGAGGCCTTCTATCCCCTGGGTTTGTGAGTCTTCAACTGTCCTTGATTTACTCGCTAACTTCAGCCACCAGAGCATGTCAGCACGCTGTTTAAGGGGGAGCTCTTCTTCCCTGCTACATTGTCTACTACAAAACTGCAGAGTTGGAACTGTTTTCTCCTCTTTCTGTAAATAAAAGAAGTTTACATCAACATATTTAACTTGTCCTGATTATTTACAGTAACCAAAAGCAGCACAAGTTGCCATTTTGACTGAAAAAGCTGCTAAATGATCCAAAAAGTTGCCAATTGATTTAAAAGCAGGCTGAATGTTTCACTCAAATTGAAAACAATGGGATGTTTACAGGCAGTGGAGCCGTGTGACATCATCAGTGTTGGGCGGTAACGCGTTACTTGTGCCGCGTCACCGCCCCAACATCACTTTTGACAGTAACTCGTACTGTAACGCAATATTTTTCTATAGAAATAATGCTGTTACCGTTACAATATGGTGCGTTTGTCCGTTAGTTTGCTAGCTGCAGTGTACTTCCTGTTTACAGTGGCGCTACATATTTTTGCGGGATGCCGTGCCAAACACAGTAAAACAGTAGAAGAAGAAGCATTGTCAGCGTGTTTCTGTTTATATCATGTGCGCCAATCATGGCGAGTCAATGCGAGAACAGGACGAGCTTCTCGGAGTGGAAATACGCGCATTATTTTTGTCTCCAAAAGATGCATCAGTAAAGCTAAGCTAACGGTGCGGCTGGATTTTAACGGACTGTGACTGGGACAGGTCAGCCAAACTATTGCACGGTATGTTGTAAATATGCAGTCTGTCGCTGCTGCTGAGTCACTGCTAACAGCAGCTCATTAGCCTGATATGTTTAGCATTGTGTAGCTGAGAAAAATGCTGTGAATTAGTTTTTCAACATTTATTTTTTTTAAGCATTTTCAACAGCAGAATGTCCACCTGGAATATGCACAGCTTACTTTACATTACTGTGCTAAGGCTGAAAAATTACTTTTTTAAATTTTGGAGCAGCTGTTTTGTGCTTTATATGCACATAATTCTTTAAATCTAAGTAACTCAAAAGTTACTTTTTCCATTAACGCATTACTTTTTGGTGTAAGTAATCAAAATAGTAACTGAGTTACTGTGTGAATGAAGTAACTAGAACTTATAACAAGTATATTTCAAAGATTTTAGGCCAAATTTGTAATAACTGTGGAGGGTCCCTTAAAAATAGAGAACATCGCTGGGAGCTTTAAGTTCAAACAGCATTAAATCAGATGCAATAATCCATTTTCCTGCTCTCAGGTGGAATTACCTGTGACACCTTCCAGAAGCAGCTGTGGTGTTACGACCCCCTCACCAACCTCTGGAGTCGGCGGGCTGACATGTCGGAGCTGCGCGGTTTGCACTGCATGTGCACGGTGGGGGACAAGCTCTACGTGATGGGGGGGAACCACTTCAGAGGCAGCAGCGACTACGACGACGTCCTGGGCTGTGAGTTCTACAGTCCGTCTGCTGACCAGTGGACCATGGTGGCGCCCATGCCCCGGGGCCAGAGTGATGTTGGCGTGACCGTGTTCAACGGGCACATCTATGTGGTGGGGGGGTACTCCTGGAACAGCCGGTGCATGGTTGACGTGGTGCAGCGCTACGATCCAGAGCAGGACACGTGGGACAGGGTGTTCAACGTACTGGAGCCTTTGGGGGGGATTCGAGCCTGTACCATGACGGTGCACCCACCAGAAGAATCCGTTGATGAGGCTCAGATACACGAGTGTCCGCTGCCCACAGAGAATAAGACCTAAGTGTTGAATCCAAAGCAGATATTTCATCTTTTTACAATGCAGCACATCTCAATGTAGAAAGATTGGAAACAAACGATAAAGCATTTCTTTCTGTCTTTTTAACATTCTCTCAGTATTTCGTAGATGAACTTAATTTCTACAATGTTTTTGAAATGACTTAGGCTAGTGGTTCTCAAACTTTTCAGCCCGCAACCCCCAAAAAAAAGGTTCTGGAGATGGTCCATTGTTCTATGAATCTGTGATATGGGCCTCAGTATATATTCATCTTAAAGATGTAAATCCTTGTTTTAATCAGAAATAAAATTAAAAGTGACCAAAAATTGTGGAAAAGGTGGAGAAATTGGATTTTCAGAAGCACAGAAATAAAAATAAAAAAGTTGCAAATTAGAGTGGCCAAAAACTGACAGAAAAGGTGTTGTGAAGGGTTAAAAAATTGGCCATACCAACTTGTCATTGCCCGATCTCATTAGATCTCAGAAGCTAAGCAGGTCTGGGCCAGCTTCTCCTGACGTCTGACTTCTCGGCCTTCCAGACTGTTGTAAAAAATTGGATACGTATTGGATTTAGGACCACATATGACAGTGACCTGGGTCGGATTTGAAAAAATCTGAATTGTGCTGTTCAGACTTTAACAGATCGGATACAGGTCAAATATGGGAAAAAGGTCGGATACAGATTGCATTTGCCTGCAGTGTGAACGTAGCCTTAGTTGCTAAGTAAACAACATGGTAAACAATATTTGTGTAAATATAATTGGTTGGCTTTAAACTCCACCCCCTGAAGCTGCGCTCCCATCGAACGTGACTTCAGTGACTATAGTTTCTTAAATCGCCCGTGATGAGTCACTTGAACATAGTCGCGCTTTTTGTTGACTTCATTGCTTCATCTACCCCCCATGATGTGACGACCATTAGAGTGATGTGGGAAGAGTCTCGTTGCTGATTGGATACTGCAACACAGCGTCACTCGAAGTCGCTTGAAAAGTTATAGATTTTCAACTTCCAGCAACTCAGATCGTGCAATTGAGTCGCTGGAATTGCATAAGTCGCGTTGCTTGATGTTGCGTCATTTACATTGACTTTGAATGTAGCTCGTTCCCTCGATCAGGGACGAGAAAAGGCATGAAGACAATCAGGCTATTTTTGTCCTGATTTTCCTCCTTTTCAAACCAAGGACAGCAAACTCCTGATTATTTTATGTCCTGTAAGATTATTCTTTAAAATGATCCTGTTTTCTGAGGTTTGTTCAGAGCGAATTTGTTCTGATAATCTGCTCTGAAAAAGGGGCGGGGCTGGCAATTGTAAATATTAAACCGACCAAAACTCCTGAAACAGAATGTAGCCAATCAGGGAGCAGCTGACTAAGGAACGCGTAATGCTGAGTTCCAGGCAACTTGGAACTCTGCATTTCTCAGTTGTACATGTCAGAGTTTAACCGAGTTCAGCATCAGCACGTGGAAATAATATTCCATTTTTTTTTCCAGATTTTAGAGGAGGAGCTCTGACTTCAGGTGGTGTTCAAAGTCACCTTTTCAAGTAGGAGGTTGTAAAATCTTGAGTTCCAAGTTGCATGAAACGCAGCATTAGATCACACACACGTCTATTTTCATCATGTATTGTAATGAAACTGCTTCGGGAAAAAATAAAGTTATTATTTAATGGTAAATATGTAAGTTTTCTTTGGTCTGGTTCATTGAAAGATCACAGGAATCATAATTTAATGCTTTTCTAAGCTAAAGGAACAAAGGCAACTCGTGTTTATTGGTCAAAGTTTAACTTTAACTGTTTTGTTGTGTTGTCAGAGCTGTTGGAGCTTGTTTCTGGTTAGTATTGTGCTAATTTAACCTTTCATTGTAGAGTATTGCAGTCTGCACATCACACCGGTGGTGGTTTTCATCTCTTTTTGAAATCTTATCAGCTGTCTCTGCATGTTGCAACGAGAACAGAACAGGAAACAGCGTGGGCTGTAAACAGCTTTAGTATTTCAAGGGGAAGTGAAACACTTTGACAAATTATTCCTGTTGTTTAGTTTTTGGCTGACATATTGTTTGTGATGTCACAGGATAAATATAGACTTCATTACCAACTAATGAAACAAATAGTTTAGTTTCCTCTTTCTAGAATGCAAAGCAGGGGTGCCAAACTCATTTTATAGATGGCAAATAAGGAACAGTTTGACCTCAACAGATTAATTATTTCAACACTGGTTCTGGTTCTGCCGGAGAATTATTCCTGTTATAAAAAAATAAAAATAAGGGAGTTTTTTATTCCCACTGTCCCTAAATTCTTGTCCATGTGGATCTTTTGGGTTTTTTCTTTCTTACTATGAATTTTATATTGTTAAGCACTTAAAGATGACTTTGTTGTATTTTGCACTATATAAATAAAGTTGAATTGAATTGAATTGATTTGAACATTATTGTTTGCACTTTTACATATACGTAAAATACAAAATGTATAAAAAACTGACAATATCTAAGCAACAAGTGACAGATATCAGTTCCAACAGGGCCTTCACTTTAAATATCCTAGATTTTGTGACCAATTTCTATTTAATTAAGGTAAAAAAATGTTATAATGTAAAGATAGGTGAAGCATTTTGTCAGAATTTTGAGTATTTTCAACTGTTTAACATTAAAAATGACTTCAATCATGCGATTCATTCACAACATCATTCATTCATGTTTCCTCTGTCATTTTTCTTTTTTCTAGCTTTGTTTAAAGCAAAGAAAGCAGTTCATTGGAATGAGGGTCTCAGATTGATACAGATCAATAGAATTAATCCAATTTACCAGTATTATTGATTCACAGTCCGTCTGTGCTTGGCTTAAACATAATTTACATTATGCTGCAGATTAAAAGTTTATTCATTCTAAACAATCATATAAAAATACTCACAATAAGGTCATTTTTCTAGTCGTAGATACTGTGTTCAATCTGGAACACCAGTGAAACCAGTAGAAATGACAAATTAGAGTCTTACACACTGCAGCCAGTCTGTGTTTTTTCAACTGTGACTGGGAGTCATCATTGCTTCTTATTTATTCAATCTTTCTGGGTTTGGTTTTAGAACCAAAAGCTCATGTGATATTAACCAGTGGACGCCACATGAGCGTTGGGTCTGACCTCATGAGCGTGAATAATGGATCTGCTGGAGGCCATCGCAGACACTAAGTGGGTTTGAGAAAAGGTTACTTTAGTTTCTTCTATTTCACGTCCAACTTTGGAAACAAAAAGTACTTTATTCAAGTGTACTACAAGTATACTTATTTTATACTAAAACTGAGGCAGTATACTTTAAGTGTACTTTTTATATAGTTAAGAAAAGTATAGTGAAGTATACTTGGTTTATACTGAAAAGTATAAAGACTAGTGCAAGACTAAGTACATTAATACTTAGACTTACACTGTTAATACTAAAGCTTATACATTAGTATACTTTTTTACTTCTTTCTTTTAGTATATCTAAGCTAAAGCCATTGACTTGTGCTTACATTTAATTTCCCAACCAGAGAGTCGCCGGTTCAACACCCGGTGCAGACAAAATACGGAAGTTGTTCTGGTAGCTGGAAGGGTGCCAGGACACTCCCCGAGCACTGCCGAGGTGTCCTTACGCAAGGACCGACACCCAACACTGTTCTGGGTGCGCTCCCCTCATAGTAAAATATTAAGGTGAAGCACCAAAAAAAAAAGAGTGGATTTCCCCTTGACAGATTAATAAAGTATTTCAAATTCAAAAAATTCAAAAAAAAAAACTAGTATATGGGGGAGTGTACTGTGTACTTGTTGTAAACTAGAAAATAAACTCATGAAGTATACTTAAATAAACTAAAATGTGGACTAGAAGTATATACTTAGTACACTAGTAGTATATAGAGGAGTGTACTTGTTGTATTCTTGAAAGTGTACTTTTGTAAACTTAAAATGACCTTATAAAGTATACTTAAAGTGTACTTTTATAGACTTAAATTATTCCAATTTAGTCGAAAGCACTATTAAATGAGTATACTTTCTATTATGCTACAAGTACATGGTCCATATAGTATATTTGCTATACTTATACTCAAGAATACTTAATAAAATGAACTTCAAGTTTACTCATTTTTGCTAATGGGTAGCCATGTCTCACTATTGGATAAATACTTTAGCATAGCAGATATGTCAAAAAGATGTTCCCTTCTGGAAGAAAGCATAGAAATTTGTACATGGGGGTTTTTGAGTATTCTGAATCTGTCTGTATTCAACTGTCAAGCTTTATTTTCTTGGTTAGCTTCACTCCAATTAGCTTGCTTGGTTGTATTAGGCTAGCTAGTCTAAGGTTAATAAGGCTCTTTGACACACAGTCTATGGAACCATCACCACCACGTGTCTTCCTGAAAAGTATTGAAATAATTGTTACATTCATCTAAATAATAATCAGTTATCTACATCAAAAGTTTAATTACTGTACATGTTGGCAAGTGCGGCAAAATAAACACATTATCAGATTAATGCTTATGCATGCACCAGGATCACAATGGATATAATCTTTCTGAGAAATTAATGAAAATAGATATATTAATTCATGTTTTAATTAGTATTTAAATCAAATCGTTCACCCTTTAAAAGACATCACTAGCTGGGTTTCCAATACAGATATTCGCAAAATAAAAGCAATATTTCTAAATGTTGACTTTGAACGTGTTTTCATTCATTGTTTTGGGCAACTCCAGTGAAATCTCATCCCACGAGACTTTGCCGCAGAAAAACGGACACTCAGAACCTCCTTAGAAAGCTGTGTATTCCTTTGTTGTTTCACGTCTAATGTGGCACTAATAATTTAGTAAAACGCTACGAAATGTCCTAGTTTCCACTTCTGTCCACACGCACCGCGTTAAGTTTACTCTGAAAGAAGTGGTCATGTACGTCACGTCCTGTGGCGTGTATTTGCGGAAAAGGTGTTTTTATAGCACTTTTGCGACACATTTCAATATCGAAACTTCTGAATTATCTCCTCATTAAAGCGTAGAAACTTTTTTGCGATATTTGAGTGTTTTTTCGAATTTTGGGTGTTTCCATTAACAGTTTTTATTGAGATATTTAGATTTTGTGCATTTTCCAAGGGTAATGCAAACGCAGCTTCTGTCATACACAGTTGTGACCGCAAAAAAATCGCAAATTCACCCATGAGGTGGTCATCTTACTGTATATCTTGCTCTGGATGCAATTTTCACTATTTTAAGCTCTTTTATGACAATCCTTGTCCCCAAAAACCTACATTTTGCCACAAACAGAACTGAATACAGACGCAAACGGCGGCCATCTTGGATCTTGCTCTAAACACAATTTATAGTATTTTAAGATATTATCTAATTCCTTGACCCTGAAACCCTATAAGTCACCACTGAGATCATGCTTCTATGTCAAATAGAACCAAAGTTATGACAAAATATCAAAATTGGCAATAGGGATGGCGGCCATCTTGGATTTCTTGATTTTGAGTGGGAACCATTGGTTTGCCAGTGTGAATCCCATTAAAAATGGATTCAGCATATACAGGTGGTGGTCATAAAATTATCATGAAATATCATGAAAAAGTTGATTAATTTCAGTAATTACATTAAAAAGTTACATTTGTATATTATATCCATTCATTACACACAGACTGATACTGTATATTTCAAATGTTTATTTCTTTTGATTTTGATGAATATAACTGACAACTAATGAAAATCCCAAATTCAGTATCTCAGAAAATTTTATTATTACTTAAGACTGATACAAAAAAAAATGTTTCTAGAAATGTTGGCCAACTGAAAAGTATGAAGATGAAAAGTATGATCATGTACATCACTCAATACTTAGTTAAGGCTCCTTTTGCCAGAATTACTGCAACAATGCAGCGTGGCATGGAGTGGATCAGTCTGTGTCTCTGCTCAGGTGTTATGAGAACCCAGGTTGCTCTGATAGTGGCCTTCAGCTCTTCTGCATTGTTGGGTCTGGTGTCTCACATCTTCCTCTTCACAATATCTCATAGATGTTCTATGTGGTTAAGGTCAGGCGAGTTTTTTGGGTTTAGTTTCACAATCCTCTCCAGGGCGTGGTTATCACTATTGCTTGTAGACTGTTTGCTACCACATCTTTTCTGTACCTTTGCCTCTCTATCAATGTGTTTGGACACAGAGCTCTGTGAACATCCAGCCTCTTTAGCCATGACCTTTTGTGTCTTGCCGTCCTTGTGCAAGGTGTCACTGGTCGTCTTTTGGAAAACTGTCAGGTCAGCAGTTTTCCCCATGATTGTGTAGACCTACAGAACTAGACTGGAGACCATTTAAAGGCCTTTGCAGGTGAAGAGTGTAGCGTTGTTTTTTTTTTTTTGGCGTCGGATGATTAAAGTGTCCTTGAAGCTTCAACCTTCACCTTCAGATAAAACAACAGGCAGGCTGTGATAAGAGCTGTGACGCCACGGCCTTCAAATGTTCCTGTTCACACATACAACACATTACACTGATGAAGGATAAAAGCACACTTTACCAGAACAGAGCATCATCATCTGATGTGATCTCTTTATTTTAGGTGTGAAACTCTAAAGCAATGTCCACGATGTTTGTCATGTACAGAGCAGAGGAACTCTAGAAATGTTTATATGCGTGTCTATGTAGAATACATCTGTGTAATGATCAATGTGTCTGTGTGCATGCGTGTGTGTATGAATGACTGAAGGATTTACATTAAATATTGTATACAATCTTCTAAAAAAAAAAAAAAAATTTTTATTTAAGAGAAAAAGAAATGTCAATGTTAATCTTAAAAAAATAAAGATTTTATTTGTGTTTATAATAACTTGGTTTGTTTTAAGTGTTTACAGCATTTAGAATAATGAACAATCTGAGCATTAATGCAGGAAACAACAAATATTTTGTTTGTCTTTGTTGTCGTTTTGTGCGTTTCTGGTTTAATTTTTATGTATATTTCTCTCATTTAGTGTTTTTGGTTGACAAGTTGGATATTACAGTTTTTGTCAATATTTACAGCAATATGCTGATATTGTTGAACATTACATTTTTTAATTCTGATATTAAACCTTACAATATATACATAGTCCCTCCCCTAACCAAATTTTAGGGCACATTATATCAACTTGGGGCTCAACTTAATAAGTCGGGGCTCGAGTAAAGCCATCAGAAGCCGATGGGAGCATCATGGTGCGTTCAAGTACACCTCAAATCACACCAACAGTACGGTACGGGCAAATATACCAAAAATTCACCAAAAATCAAATTGTTTTTAGCAAACTCACCACATTCTTGTGCTACAGCCTCCCGTGTACCTCCGTGTGCTACAGAGAATGTAGTTGAAAATTGCCATAGAGGTACCCGAGGGCCTGTAGAACAAGAATGTGCTGCAGTTGCTGAAAACAATTTCATTTTCGATGAATTTTTGGTACAATATCAATATCATAAACACTCAAAGCGCTTTACAGAGTAAAGGCATTATTCTTTCACTCCACACTTAGTGGTGGTAAGCTACTATTGTAGCCACAGCTGCCCTGGGACAGACTGACAGAAGCGAGGCTGCCATAGTGTGCCATCGGCACTACGACCACCACCAACTCTCACTCACACACTACATTCATACTAGGCAATGTGGGTGAAGTGCCTTGCCCAAGGACACAATGACAGATACCACTGGAGTGACTGTCCGCCACTGTGGAACCTGGAATTCTCAGTGGTCTCCATCCAACTACTAACCAGGCCCAGACCTGCTTAGCTTCAGAGATCTAATGGGATCGTGCAATGACAGGCTGGTATGGCCACGATTTGAGGTGTACCTGAAAGCACCATGAAGCTCCCGTCGTCTTCTGAAGGCTGTACCATAATACGTGATGTAACCTATTATCTCGGACCACAAGTTGCTATCTCTATCTACTATCTAAAAATCCCTTTTTAACTCTTTTGCAAATTGGGCTCTTGTTTTGGAGTTTTTCAGCAATAAATGTTTGACAATATTCAATTCAATTCAACTTTATTTGTACAGCACAATTTACAACAAAGTCATCTCAAAATCGCTTATCAAAATACAAAATTCATGATAAGAAAGAAAATCCCAATAAGATCCACATGAACAAGCATTTAGTGACAGTGGGAAGAAACAACTCCCTTTTAACAGGAAGAACTCTCCGTTAGAACCAGGTTCAGAGGTGGCAGCCATCTGCGTGGACTGGTTGTGGTTAGTAAACAGAAGGACCGACAGAACAGGATAGAGAGATAGAACATCAGAGTGTCTCAGACTAGTTGAGCCGTGAACCACAGATCAGGAACTGACATCATCAGCTTCACGACACCTGAAACAGAGCAGAGAGAGAAGAACGAGGAGAAGACACTGACTGCAGAAAAACATGATACATTATCATCTAGTCAGTCTGTCTTGGCCTTGGGCCTCACTCCCAGTGGCCTAGTCAGCACTTATTATAAAGGTGATGAATCTCTTCCTGTTTATTGGTAAGAAAACAGTGACTCTAAGGTCTGTAAATGCAAGAGCCCATGTCCACTCTCGTGATTATGTTATGTTATGTTATGTTATGTTATGTTATGTTATGTTATGTTATGTTATGTTTTGTTTTGTTTTGTTTTGTTTTGTTTTGTTTTGTTTTGTTTTGTTTTGTTTTGTTATGTTATGTTATGTTATGTTATGTTATGTTATGTTATGTTATGACTGTAAACATAACCAGCTACATCAGAATTTGAATCTCTTCCCGTTTATCGAACCAGTAAATGCAGCAGTTTACAGACGAGCTCATGTTCGCACTAGCAGTTAGGTTATGTTATGATGACAATATGGAATCTCCAAAATTTGTGAATGAAATGTGTATACGTGGAGAACCAACAAAGATTTAGCCTCAGTGTGCTTCAGGTTTTAGTCGTTGTTGGTTCCAAATCCATCTTGGGAAATTTGGAAATATACTTCAGCAGGAACACTCGTCATCCTAAATATACTTATAAAATATAGTAGACAGTATATACTTTGTTTGCAGTGTATAGTACACAGTGTGACATTTCGAACAAAGCCTATTTCTATGAAGGTATGACCATGTTGCATGTTCCGGTACTTCCGGTTTTGACAGGAAATGACCTTAGTGTGGGAAACCCAAACAATATTATTTTCTACCAATAGTTGGCGCTGTGACACTGTAAATAAAGGAAATTCAGGATTGCAAAGCTTGAGTTGGATCAGCTCAGTGGTGAAAAACAACATATTATGTCAAATGTCGGCCACTAACATCGCCCATCAACAGTTTGTTGAATAATTTTTGTGTTTTTTGTCATTTTTTTGTATATTGTTCTAGTCATCTTTGTGTTCTTAAGTAATTTTGTGTATTTTTCTTGTCCTTTTGTGTGTTTTTCTGACATCTGATTTTGTGGTGTTGATCGTTTGTTGTATTTATTTTGTAACTCTGTCCGTTTGCTTTGGGGGCCACACAAACTTAGACCGAGGGTTTGCATGTGGCTCCCCTCATGTGTGATTGACCCTTGGTTTTTTTCGCTGATGGAGTGAAAGTAACCAAGGTCTCAGTGTAGTGAGCCACGATGCTACGTAGCTATCAAACGATTGACATTTTACGTGCTTCCCCCCCATATGTTCATGAACCTTAATGATGTCAAACGTTTTCTGATTTAATTTTTGCCGAGTCATCTTTTGCTTCAAAAGTTTCCAACTTTTTTCAGCCTCTTACAGCAGTTGTCCTTGGATGTTTTTTATTTGGCTCTCAAAAGCATCACAATCCTCCCTGAGGAGGTGTGGCTACACCCCCTGTCCTTGCCACCCTTTCTCTGGGAATATCATTCTTTAAGGACTTTTACTCAGGCTTATAAATAGAGAAGACTGCTGCTGAGACGGTGAAAGTTATTCCTTCACACAGAGACACACTTTCCTGTTTAGACAAACACAGACAAAGGTGTTCAGAGGCGTTTGAAATGAGTAAAATGTCTCTGAGAGGAAACGTGTGTGTGGTGTCTGGAGCCTGTGGATTCGTAGGAAAGCGTCTGATCAGAATGCTGCTGGTGGAGGAGGAGGACGTTGCTGAAATCAGACTGTTGGACAGGAGCGTAAACACTCAATATTTACACAGTCTGGAGGGTAAAAAATATTTCTTTATTTCTTTTTTGAAAACAGGTTTAATGATTGATATGTTTCTTCATTTTTCAGTACAGCTCCATGTGTGATTTATCTTACTTGTGTTTTATAATATAACAAAATATATCAAAAATCAAACCAAAACGCTAACTTTTCCACTGAGTCAGACAAACATTTTACACAAACTTAAAATATAGATATAAATGGTATGATTTCCTAAGTTATATAGAAATGTTGAAGTGTTATTGTTAGTGTAGAGCAGTGCTTTTTAGGCTCAAGTGCTCCCCTTTTTCCAACTTTTCCAAATGTATAATTTAAGTTATTGAACTGCAGTATTATTAATATACTGGTATACTCCTTTTCTGTTGGATAAAACAGGATACATGAAAGAGACATTTTTTTGTAAAAAAAAAAATTAAAATAGAATACATAATATTACTAAATAAATAAATTGATTAATTAAAAAAAATAGTAAAAGTGTAAAAATATTTAAAATGTTAAAAGATTAAAATAAACTTAAAGATTTTTTTAAATAATGAGTAATCCATCCATTAATCCATTTTCAAACCTGCTTTGTTGTCTAATTCATGGTTGCGGGGGTCTGCTGGTGCCTATCTCCGGCTCACACTGGGCGCTAGGCGGTGGTACACCCTGGACAGGGCGCCAGTCCATCGCAGGGCAACAGACAAACAACCACTCACACTCCCATTTACTCCAACGGGCTATTTAGAGACTCCCTTCAACCTAACAGACATGTTTTTGATAATTGGTAATATTTAAACAGTTAAAATATATAAAAACACTCCTGTTAAATTTTTAAAAATATGAATGACTAAAACAATAATAAATATTTGTGAAGGATAATTCGACACCAATGGGTCCCGGAAGTGGGCAACAGGGGGCAAAAGAGAGGTTGGGATTGTGGGGAAGAGAAAGGTTAAGTAAAGGGAATGTTTTTTCTTGATGAGACCCCCTGGGGGGTTCTGAGCCTCCCCAGTTAGATAGGGAATCAAAGAATTGTGTTCCTCTCTTGTGGTTGGTGTTTGGAAGGGGTAGTGGTTGAATTTAGCCAGGAAGTGAAGGCTGTAGCGGTTGAGGTTAGTGTAACGGTTCATGTCCAGGTATAGTAAAAAAGAAAGGTAAGTATTAGGGTTAGATTATTGTTATCCTTTGAAAGTGGTATTAGTTCGAGGTTTGAAGAAATGCTAAAACATTTGTTAACATAAAGCTGAACTAAAGATGCAGCTCATCCTCTAACTCTGGCTCTGTTTTAGACTGCAGAGGTGAAACAAAGCTGAGTGTTTATGAGGGCGACATCAGAGATGGAGATTACCTGAGAAAAGCCTGTCAAGGGGCTTCAGTCGTCTTCCACTTGGCTTCCATCATTGACGTCAACGACTCAGTGGAATACAACGAGATCTATGGCATCAACGTCACAGGTAAGTCTGACAATCCACAGAACGTAAACTCCTTCACTTTAACAAGTTTAAAACTCATTTTATTGTGTAGTAATGAAAAATATTACTTGATCCCATTGTTTAAATACTTTTTTAAAACCCACCTATCCAGTTCAGGCCCTGGAATCCTGGAGCCTTTCCCAGTTTACTCAACGTGATGACAGCCTGATCAATTAAAAAATGCTGATTTGAAATTGTCAAAACTCTTGTTTTTGCAGAAAATGTCAAATGTACAATACTCACATTTATTTTCACAAATTAGCACTTTTGTAACGTAAAAATAGACAAAAACGAAGAAGAAAATAGGAAAAGAAAAACGGGGAAAAAGGTAATTTTCTAAAATCTGTGTTTTTTAATGGTTGTTACAAATGAAAAGCTGCTCATGGAACATTTTCACATTTTGATTACAGTCTATTATTTAAGTCATTTTAACTTTCTACATTTATCATTTTAACTAGGGATGTACAAGATTACATTTTTGGAGAAAGGTTTATAAAAAACAACTTCATTTTCTGAGAAAATAGGAATTTTCTGGTTGTTGGGTTTTTTTGTGCAAAATATGCTAGTTTTAAAGAAAGCACACCATGCTTCAAAAAACTGTTTCGGAAGTTTTAAAAGTGTAAACTTTGTATCAATAAACGTCTTGTTTCACAGCAGACCAACGTCTGTCTTTGGGGGTGTGGAATAAATAAACTAAACGTTGAAGTGAAACACATGACTACTTAAGCATCTATTGTGATTATGAGTCAGACAAACGCTGCTTCAGGAGTGTGTGTTTATCTCAGCAGCAGCAGAGTAAATTATAAAGTCAGCTGTTTGAAACAGGTCGCTTCCTTCGCCTTCTCACTTGTTTGAAAACTGAAATGATATTTATTTGTTTTTCTACTGCTGCGTCGCATTTAGTTAAACAAGCAGATAACATGTCGGCTCATCCGATAAAAGCGATACAACCGGCTCCTTAAAGTGAAACTGTTTCTAAACGCTCGCACTGTGCTTTGATTCACCTATACTGAATAGAAATGTATTAACTATGAATAATCACATAAAAATGGTTAAAACAGCTATTGACAACCAATGCATCGGGTCCCTTTAAATGTTGTCACTACAAGGAATTGTGGGTCAGCATTATATGGTCTCCTTTGGTAAAGGATGTATCAGTGTTTCCTAGGCTAAAGGAGGACATTAGTGTGCTATTTCCAAGGAAGCAAAGCCTGTTCTATTATCGGTCAATTATTTCAGTGGAACGGCTGATATCAGATACTTAATTTTAAAGAAGATAAGATTGTGCATTTTTAATTTGAACTAAACCGAGTCCAACAATAATTGGATCTGATTGTGATTTCTCTCGGCAGGAACACAGCTGTTCCTGGAGGCGTGCGTTCATGAGAGCGTCCCATCCTTCATCTACGTCAGCACCATTGAAGTGATGGGACCCAACCCCAGAGGAGACCCCATCGTGAATGGCAATGAGGACACGGTGTACAAAAGCTCTCTGAAGTTCAACTACAGCAGCACCAAGAAGGAGGCGGAGCTGAGGACACTGCGGGCTCACGGCGAAGAGCTCCACAATGGAAACCACCTGGCCACGTGCGCCCTCCGCCCCATGTACATCTACGGAGAGGGCTGCCGCTTCCTGCTGGGTCACATGGCCGACGGTATCAGGAACAGAGACGTCCTGTATCGCATGTCGGTCCCTGAGGCCTTGGTGAATCCAGTCTACGTGGGAAATGTCTGCGTGGCGCTGATCCAAGCCGCTCGCAGCCTCCAGGATCCCCTAAAACGAGACAACGTCGGAGGAAAGTTCTACTTTGTATCCGACGACACGCCTGCGATCAGCTACTCCGACTTCAACCACACCGTGATGGCGCCGCTCGGCTTCAGCATCCGGGACAAACTCCCCGTCCCACTGTTCTTCTTCTACGTTGTCTGTTTCGTCATGGAGACACTGTGCTGGATGCTCCGCCCCTTTGTGCGCCTCGTCCCGCCGTTGAACCGACAGCTCCTCACCATGCTGAACACGCCGTTCACCTTCTCGTACCAGAAGGCCAAGACGGAGCTGGGATACGAACCCAGGTTCAGTTGGGATGAGGCTCGCAGAGGCACCGTCGAGTGGCTCGCTTCCCAGTTACCAGCGCAGAGGGAAAAGATCTGGTCCCAGTAACCCAGACCAACACATGGGTCACCCTGTATCACACTGAAAATACTCACTTAATATTCACGTATTTGAACAACGGCCACGTTTACATGGGAGCTTTAATTCCTCTTTAATTCAGAATAAAATGAAATCCTCTTTAAAATGACCTTGTAAATCCAAAATTAGGTGTCAGGTTTATTCTGAATTAAATAATTCCTCTTTTATGTAAAAACTTAATTCCGCTTTAATTTAATTCCAATCGTTCTGCGCATGCTCGGCCAATCCCAATGATGCGAAGTAACGACATAGTCCAAGATGGCCGCTCGGACTCGAGCCGAGACTATTTATATAATAATAGCCTTAGAAGACATGGATATAAGGAAATGAGTGGATGGACGGAAGCATAAACATGCGGGAATTCACACGGACTTATTACGCACACACGGACATTGGGAAACGGAACAGGCTTCATCGGTGATACTAATACTAGGAGACGAAGTAAATGCATCCCAATACTGCTGCACAGGCTGTAAAATCCCCAAGTTTATCATTGTATCGGTTGTTAGAACTACTATCTTTACCAGGGAGCAAATATTTATTCCTGGTTATTGTTTCCTGGAGTTTTACTGGGATTTATTTACCAGTGATTAGTTCTCCTCCTCCTGCTCAGCTGACCAAAGTGAAACTCTGTGTTATAGTCAAGCTGCTGCTTCAAAACCACAATCAAAATAAAAGTGAAAACACTTCTCATGTTGGAGCCGACAATAAAAGGTTTGTTGTGATATGTCACATTTGCCCCCTGTCCAATAAGAACCCTTCCCAACCCCCAGACCTAAAGAGGAATTGAATAAAGCTGAATAAACATGTTTTCCATGTAAACCTCAATTCAGAATTACTATTTTTATGTAAACATGAAGCAGAACACTTTAATTCGAAACAACTAATTCTGAATTTTAAAAAAAAACATAATGGCCAGTTACAATTCTACAGTTTTTCAGCACCTTTGCTTTATTGTTCATTTTCCAAATGTCAAACTAAACCTCTTCGTAAAACTTATACGAGAGCAGGGATCAGATTGGTCTTTTTTACCACCTGGATCATGTAAAGAGCCTCAAAACTTTGGTTTGTAACAACTGCATTAAAATAATTACATTTACCTTTTTTGTGTCTTTATTTTGATTCATAATTAGTGTTTTTCAACCTGAAACTGATCTTCCTATTAATTATACTTAAAGGGGACAAATCATGCTAAATCCACTTTTTTTAGCCCTTAAATGCATTTTGTTGTATATTTAGAGTGCTTAGAAGTACAGAAAAAATCAAATTAGTCTCTTCAGGTGCTCCGTAGATATCTTTATATTATGTTTTGCTCATATTTTTCAATCTGTTTCGATTTTTCTATTCTCTATTACGTTTTTTGAACTATTACATCACAGTATTTGCAGCGGAACTGCCAAATTAGTACATCAACTCCAGGTCCAACGCTTCGAGCAATCCGCCATTTTTATTTCTCGCTTTTATTTTGTAGTCCAAGCTCAAGGATGCAGAAGTTACGAGAGGATAAGTCAAAATGTTGGGTGGTTGGATGTAGTAACCCACACGCTTCATTACACCGTCTCCCAGCATCAGAACCTTTTCAAAGTGTCTGGTTGAGTTTTATTTTTCATGGAAATGTACCCACATCTGTGGGTAAGGTCATTTTTGTGTGCGCGAAGCACTTCAAGGATGACTGCTTCTGCAATCTCCGCAGTATAAAGAAGGATTTGCCAAATTTTGATTGAGGGTTCAATTCCTTCTATCTTTGGAGACGACGAACAGAGCACTTCGGTAAGCTGTAAATAACGCTAAAAAGTGTGATGATAAGACGTCCCTGTCATTGTTTTGTTAGCATTAGCAGTTGCACCGTCTTCAGACTTCATATGTTAGCGCTGTGTGCTCGTTTTAGATCCTTGATGATATGGCCTACGTGATTTAATTTAAGTCTAAAGTTTTAATTAGTCACTTCATTTTGCCATTTTTGTCTTTGAAAAGACTGTATTAAAATGCATTTCGTGACGTTAGCTTGGCGCTAGCGTTAGCTCGGTGCTTGTGTTAGCTCACTTGTTAGGGTTCTGCAGGTTCATCATTTTCATTTTCATCTCGCTCCACCGGGTCAGACTCTGGCTGGAACATGTAAGGCTGGATGGACAAGTCTTCTGTTGTTGACATTTTGTAAATAACCTCTGAATAAAAAGTTTATGCTCCGCTACATAGCCGTATCTCTTCTATCAAACTACAAAAATGGCCGAGCAGGGTGGAGTTGAACCGAGTGTCACCTGAAGAGGGGGCGGGGTATGGAGTGTCTCATTTGCATTTAAAGAGACCGCACCAAAATGAGTTGCTCTCAGAAGCGCATCAGAAAAGGGGTAAAAAAGGGGTGGAGCTATAGCAATGAGGAATTCAGACCCAAGCATTGCAGTTCCACTTTATATAGACCACAACTGTATGATTTATATGTAAAAAGGAAGGATTTAAAACCATGATATGTCCCCTTTAATGAATTAGGGTGAAGGAAAAAATCAATTTTGCCATATTTCACTGTTGTCGTGTTAATCCAAAAAAAAAATCAAAATCGATTTTTTTAATCTTGTTTTTTCACAAAAAAGCTTTTAATTGTGCTAATATTTGCATAGCACGCAGTACACGCCTGGTCACTAGGTGTTAGTGAACACACCATCAAACCATGTTAAACTATTTCACTCCTCAATGCATTTTAGTTTGAAACAGGACTGGAACCAAGATTCAGCATTGGCATTTTCTATCCAGATCAGCCCACGACATTATCACCACATCGAAGCCGTTATTAAGTCAGTAATGCTCAACATGTGGCTCTTTATGTCTTCATTTTTATTATTATTTTCCCAGAAAACCTTCAAAGGGGGAAACTTTTAAACCACTTTTTACCAATTTCCTTTGATAATTTTTCCCCTTAGCTATCTTTTGGCAATAAATATCCCTTTTTTTCCTATTTTTTGTCCATTTTTACAAGTTCTTTTTGACACGTTTATCAAATTTTTGCCCTTTCTTTAACTATTTTTGGCCTCTTTTCATTCAAATAAGCTACTGTTTGCCCATTAAATGACGCTTGTTTCCCTTTTGCCCGTTTAAGTTACCCTTTGCCATTACAAACCACCTGGTTCCTCTTTATTTGCCCAATGGAACGAGGCCTGGTATGCCAGATGACCAGGCCACCCCTGGCTTGGAAGCTGATTGCACTTAATTTTCATAAAACATACTGGACACTTTTATAGATATGTGGTTACTTTTTTTGAGAATTTAAGAAAATAACAGAATCAGATATGACTTGTTTTTGTTATTTGTACTTGAATTACAGTTTGCAAGTTTAAAGAAATGAAATAATTTTTATTTCATACCATTTTTACTTGTAAAGGTGAAATTTGTAGTTATTGATACTGCAATATATTGCGATGTATATCGTATTGTTTAGTATCGGGATATATTGTATCGTAACATGCAAATCGTGAACTGTATCATATCATTAGATTCATGGCGATTAAAGATTCAGAGCTTTTTAGCTCCTGTAAAAAACTGTCATTTGTGTCAAATGGAAAGAACCAATCAGAGGCCGTCTTGTCTCTGTCCCACCCAGATCACGTGACACAGTTCCCAGAAATATGAAGCACAAATGAGGATGTGAAGGGCCTGATGATGCAGAGGTTCCTTTTTTCTTTTGCTTCGGGGATTTTTTTTTAGTCATATGAGTGTTCAAGCTTGAGGGGGCGTGGCTTTGGACAAGAGCATACGGGAGGGGGTGGAGCTTAGAAGAGGTCTTGCTAGCTTTCCAACATTGCGGACAGCACCTTTAATAACAATACATTGGTCCTTTTAATAAAAACTCATAAAGTTCACATCATATGTTTCCAGGTTTTGGTTTTTCTCTCGTAAGGGATTGAGTTTTATTAGAACATCTCAATTCATCTCTATATTCTATACCTATAGAGACCAGCAGTAGAAAATGTGTTGACTACTTTACAAAAAATTACTTTTTAACTAAATAAATCCACACATTGCATGATGTCCACACATTGCATGATGTCCACAAATTACCGTATATATATATATAAAACCCAATTTTACCTTTATTTTTGCCCTTTTTTTCAGACTTTAGCTTCCTTTTGCCATAAATATCAATTTATTCATTATTTTTTGCCAGTTTTTCATCCAAATAATCTATATTTTGCTCAATAAATGCCACTTAATATCCCCCCCACACCCCCCTACATTTTGCTTCTTTTCATTCCACATTTTTGCTCTTTTTCACTACTGTTTGCCACATTTCTCCCACTGCCATTACATACCACCTGCTTCCTCTTTATTTGCCCATTTTTTGCCCACTCTTGACAGCTTTTGGCCCATTTCAGTCACTTTTCACTCATTTCTTGCCATTTTTGGCCTCCTGTTACCATGTCTGCCTCCACTAGCTCGTCAAAATCAGATGACGGCAGTGATTTTTAATCTCAAATTGTTGAAAGAATTAAAAATCCTGCAGCTTTCCTCCAATTTTTTCCACAAAATTTCCCCAAATTAAAATAAAAATGAATAAAAAATCTATGAAATTTCCATTAATTTAAGTTCAAGATCACTTATTCCTTGAATATTGTCTGTGCCTTACATACATACATCACTTTTAAGTGGAAAGTCAAACTGGATCACTATAATGCTAATTGCTAATATTATATACCTATAATCTGTGGCTCACTTGAAATCAAACTATTTGGTCCCTGAACTAAAATTAGTTTTATACGCTGGATTAAAAGTTGCTAGCTTTGGCCTTTTTTCACTGCGTTGGTCTGATTCAGGACTGGGTGATTTTTTACAAGGAAGTTCTGTCATTGGCTGCTGAGGATTTGCTCACTCACTATGATTCATGATTTCACCCTAAACTGACTCAAATCTTCTTAATGAGCACATTCTTTTTTCCAAAGTAATGTGGGTTAGCCACATGTGAGGTAGACTATAGCTGTGTGTTCGAAAACACATACTTCACACCTGGGATTTCAATATTTCATCAGTTTGTTGGTATTATATTACACTACAGAGGGAGTAATATTTATTCATAAAGGGTAGGGCCATCTTTGCTGCACTGTGGGATATTTTTTTTACAGAAAATGTTACGTCTTAATGATATACAGGTGCTGGTCATATAATTAGGATATCATGAAAAAGTTGATTTATTTCAGTAATTACATTCAAAAGGTAAAATGTGTATATTATACCCATTCATTACACACAGACTGATACTGTATATTTCAAATGTTTATTTCTTTTGATTTTGATGATTATAACTGACAACTAATGAAAATCGCATTATCTCAGAAAATTTTAATATTACTTAAGATACAAAAAAAATATTTCTAGAAATGTTGGCCAACTGAAAAGTATGAAGATGTAAAGTATGATCATGTACATCACTCAATACTTAGTTAAGGCTCCTTTTGCCTGAATTACTGCAACAATGCAGCGTGGCATGGAGTGGATCAGTCTGTGTCTCTGCTCAGGTGTTATGAGAACCCAGGTTGATCTGATAGTGACCTTCAGCTCTTCTGCATTGTTGGGTCTGGTGTCTCACATCTTCCTCTTCACAATATCTCATAGATGTTCTATGTAGTTAAGATCAGGTGAGTTTGCTGACCAATCAAGAACAGGGACACCATGGTTCTTAAACCAGGTACTGGTAGCTGTGGCACTGTGTGCAGGTGTTAGGTCCTGTTGGAAAATGAAATGTGCATCTCCATAAAGGTGGTCAGCAGCAGGAAACATGAAGTGCTCTAACACTTCCTGGTAGATGGTTGCGTTGACCTTGGACCTAAGGAAACACAGTGGACCAACACCAGCACATGACATGACACCCCAAACCATCACTGACTGTGGAAACTTTACACTCCACCTCAAACATCGTGGATTCTGTTCCTCTCCTCTCTTCCTCCAGACTCTGGGACCTTGATCTCCAAAGAACATGCTAAATGTACTTTCATCAGAGAACATAACTATGGACCACTCAGCAGCAGTCCAGTCCTTTTTGTCTTTAGCCCAGGAGAGACTCTTCTGACGCTGTCTCTGGTTCAAGAGTGGTTTGACACAAGGAATGCTACAGCTGAAACCATGTCTTACACATGTCTGTACGTGGTGGTTCTTGAAGCTCTGACTCCAGCTACAGTCACTCTTTGTGAATCTCCTCCACATTTTTGAATGAGTTTTGTTTCACAATCCTCTCCAGGGGGCGTGGTTATCACTATTGCTTGTACTCATCTTTTGGACAACTTTCAGGTCAGCAGCCTTCCCCTTGATTGTGTAGCCTACAGAACTAGACTGAGAGACCATTTAAACACCTTTGTGGGTGGTTTGAGTTAATTAGCTGACTTCAATATTAAACCTCTCCACAATATTCAAATTTTCTGAGATTCTGAGATCAACATTAAAAGAAATAAACACTTAAAATATGTCAGTCTGTGTAAAATAATGTATACATTGTACAAGTTTCACTTTTTGAATGGAATTACTGAAATAAATCAACTTTTTCATGATAAACTAATTATATGATCAGCACCTGTATATGAGAATATTGGAGCTTGGGGCAAAAAAATGGTTTAGCGTCATCTTGGTTTAGTTTGTAACTCACAATTTGCTTTAAAACACAGTTTATTTCAGTGTGTAATAACATACCATTAGTTTAACCTTAAAGCACCCCCTCTCTCACACACACATACTTAAGCTTAGCCACACACAGACTAGCAACCCGGCCATAGTCCAGCCTTTTGAACAAACAGCCATTGAATACAAATGAGGTCATGATTCACCAGCAGCTTCAGGGCAGGCAAAGAAACTTCACCACAAGCTCAGCCTGGGGACAAGAAAGAGGAAGAGACCACTGCAGGCTGATGAAATGACTTTATAAAGTGGAAAAAAAAAACTAAACCAGTTTTTTTCTGTCTCTTGTTGCTCAATGTGAAATTCTGTTGTTGTTTCCAACATTTCGACAACTTTGAACTTTTTCACAGGAACGGCCTGAGTTTTTGTTTGTGGACAACAATGGCACACAGAGCCAGGATCGACTCCCATCACAGCTGAAGGGTTTCCACCAAGCTGGAGGGTTTCTGAGCAACGTCCACAGTAGCTTCAACTGATCAGCAACGGAAATGACATTAAGGAACAAGTACATCTTCCTCTGTGTTTATCTGGTCTGTGGTACATCGCTGGTGCAGAGTAAGTCATCTGCTCGTGACAAACAAATATGTTAATGACTCTATAGTGTATTATTAGCCGAGAGGCTTTACATGAATTTACATGGATTTGTTACTTATTAAGTAAGTGCTCAGGCTAAAATACAGTAACATGGACGATGCCCTGACCACGGCATTAACTAGATTTATAGAAATTGATGTGCTCCAGCTAACGACGAAGAGTTTAAGGAAATATTAAAGTTCAAGATAAGGGTTACCGGTTGAAATTTATTCCATGCAGCACAAAAACAATTTGTTTCCAGCAGCACTAAAAATATGATAAAATCGTGTTTGAATGCACGGAACAATAGATGAATTCATTTTTGTCACAGTTATAGGATGTAAGATTGGGCTGCATTCGGGGGCTTGTCTGGGATTTGAACCTTGCTAAACCTGAGCATTGCAATTGTTAGGGAAAAGCTGAAGTTTCACAATAAGCATTTAGGATTATTATGTTATTATGCTTCCAGCTTTCAGTAAAAATACTTTGGTGTGACATGATTACCTCACTCTGCCTCCATTAGGTGTAGTTGCGAAGCAGGAAGAATGTGCTGAACTTAACAACAGCACGTGGCAGGAGTACCGACAGTACAGAGCCAACCTGCAGGTCCAGTACCTGCTTCTGACCAGGAGGAACCCAGACTGTGCTCAGAAGTTTGAGTGGGAGTCTCTCACCAAGGAAACGTCTCTCTTTAACCTCTTCTCTCCAACCAAGGTCATCATCCACGGGTACAGGTGTGGAGTGTTTGGGCACAAAGCTTTTTTTCTGCTAGCTTTGGTTCAAAGAAGAAGCTAGCACTTGTTTGGAAGAAAATAAATTATAATCATTGCTGTTCAGACATGAAAAGACCTTAAACGGGGGGTGTTATATAAAGTTTACTGTTTTCAAGATTTATATCATGTTACTATGTCATTCCCTCATTAAAAACATGTCTGGAGTGTTGCCTAGGTTCATTCATGTATGTTTGAGTAATCTTTAAAAACTCTGACGGAGGCCATTTTAGGTGTATCTACCCTGAGTCCTCCTAGGAACGCCCCCACCTCCTAGAGACACCTCGGACCTTTCATCACCAGCCGAGTTACCGCCCACCGCTCCACAGCAAAGCTCCTCCCCCCTCCTATGTTCTCTTTCTTAGTTCACCTGCAGCACCCGCAGCACTCTGCAGATTTAGCTTTTCATTTACTTATTTTAAATACTTTTGTAAGAAACCCGTGACTTATGTTGTCTGTACTCATTAATGTATGCATTAAAATAAGAAATAAAAATGTATATAAAACTCGCACCCCTCCCCCGCTCCCGGCTCCGTCAAAACAGCGGCAGCCACAGCCACTTATTTTTTACGCAATGGTAATGGTTCTAAATGTTAAAACTGGTGTCAAAGTGAAGTTAAACCTTTAAATATTTGGACATGTTAATTATCTAACTGAGTTACTCAATAGCTAATGAACTAGCTAGTTGGCCAGCTAGGTTTGTGTTTAAAATAGAAATTCTAACCCTAAACTACTTTTCTGTGGGATAACAAACACTTTAAATCTATTTTCTGGTAAAAGTTTATTTGGTACAAATCTTCTGTTGTCTTTTATGATTGACGCGTCAAAGACGTTCTATTGACTTGTTTCACTCTATTCTCCCTCCCTTTCCTCTCATTCCTTCAACCCTGTGGTTGTTGGTTGAATTCCTGGCAGCGCGTTAGGGAGCAGGCCATCCTGGGTCAAGGATCTCAGTCAGGCTCTGCTCAGAGCCCAGGATGTGAATGTGGTGGTGGTGGACTGGGTCTATGGAGCCTCCTTTGCCTACAACCTGGTGGTGGAGAATTACAAGGAGGTGGCCGTGCAGATCTCTGTGCTCATCAATGAGATGCAGGTAAATCCTGGTGGAGCCAGACCAGCACAGTCTCAGACTATTAGACAGAGGAAGGCAGATAGTTCCACTCAGACTGAGCTTTTCAATGCTCCCAATTGACAGGAAACGCCTTTCAGATATCAGAGCTCCTGGTTTTTGATTCACTGTAACTCAAACGTGCAGTAAACAAGAAAGAGAGTCACATTTTACTGTATATCAGTGCAACATGATAAAAAACAACCTTGTTATTCCTGTGAGATTCTGCAATTATCTATATACGCTCCTCCTCATCAGCATGTGTTTTGTTTTATAAACTATGTTTTAAGCTGATTTTCTTACTATAATTCTATTGTAGTGCAGTCGTCTGTTCCTCAACGGGCAGAAATCAAGCTTATTTTTATTGTAACCTTGGCCGAATGTAACCACGATTTGTTTGAATCCATTATTAAAGTGAGCTAAAGAGTGCTGGACTTAGTTAATGAGTGATGCTTAATGAGCTATTTACCACATAGGAAAAATAATAATGCATCAATTTTATATAGCGCTTTTTTGGACAGTCAAAGTCGCTTTACAGAGTTAAGGGATTATTCTTTCACTCCACACTTAGTGGTGGTAAGCTACTATTGTAGCCACAGCTGCCCTGGGGCAGACTGACGGAAGCGAGGCTGCCCCAGCACCACCAACACTCACTCACGCACTACATTCATACGAGGCAATGTGGGTGAAGTGCCTTGCCCAAGGACACAATGACAGACACCACTGGGGTGACTGTCCCCCACTGTGGCACCTACTAACCAGGCCCAGACCTGCTTAGTTCAGGGCAATGACAGGCTGGTATGGCCACATAGCAATAGAAACTAGGGATTTTCTTCAAAAAACTATTATTTTAGCATTATATTGCTGAAAAAAATCAACAAATTTACACTTTTAGAAAAATCCTAAAAATATTTAGACAAAACTTTGTCATCACATTGAGTGATAAAGTGAATTTGTTATAATCGATAAACCAACAAAATTCAGTTTGTGCTTAATTCATTTGAATATATAAACTGTATATAATATATATACAGGTATATATTTTTAACAATCCTTACATTTACTTACACAACAATACAGATTAAATACATAGTACATGAAACCATTAGCACACATTTGAGAACTGCTACGAATGTTTCATAAGCTATTAAAACATATCCTCCATGTTTTGAGTAGCTTAGCATGTAGCTAAAAAAACAGTGACAATCCTAATAACCATTTTTTTCCAAACAGAAATATGGCTGCAAACTGGAGACTTTCCACTTCATCGGAATGAGCCTCGGGGCACACGTCGCTGGTTTTGTGGGGACTCTGTTTGAAGGGAAAATAGGACGAATCACAGGTAAGTTTGAACAGAATCATTGTGTAAATGACCAATGAATTCAGTTGTAGATATCTCAGTCCCTCCAAGTACACACATTCAATGAAACTACGCAATATTTCACAGTTTTCCCGTGCTAACATCACATGAATGCAGTGATTTTGAATCTCTAATTCCTGCAATTTTTCTTAAATTATTCCACTATCTGCGAGCCAGGAAACTGCAGCAATGAAAGCCCAACTTTTGACTTTTCTATTTTTAAAATAATAACAGAATCATGTATCATTTCACTTTCACTTCACAGTTGTCTGTTACTTGTGTGTGAACTTTCAGTAAAAAATTCAAAATAAAATCTTTATGTTTATGGTTGTAAACCTGACAAAATGTGCAAAAGTTCAAGGTGTATTAGTACTTTCGAGAGGCACTGTAAATAGAAGATTTAGGATACATTGCATCTATATCTGCTAATTTAACCCACAACTGCAAAGTTCAGGAAACATCCAAGAGTGAAAACAGAGGACTTTGTTTAGTCTGTCCTCGTGATCCCACAGAGACGATCAGATTACGAGGTGGGAAACAGAAAAGTGGCTGCCTCCCTGTGATACAGTGGATTTACAGTCAATGCTGCTCTGTGTCTGTCTTTGATAGATCTACATCCAACCTGCTGGTTTTCTTCTATGTTACACCCAAAATCCACAGGAATAGATTCCTGCAATCCCTGAAAGTTTTACAGAAAAAGTAGGTGGAAATCAGAGAGGGAAAGGTAGCACACAAGACAAAGACAACATAAAGTAGGGCTGGACGAGAGGGGCCAAAATTCATATTTTGATATGTTCTTCTCAAAATGGCAATATACAATATAAGTCTCAGTTATTTTAGTTCAAATAAAGTCTTACCTGAAAGACAATTCAGGGTTAAATTTGCTGATGCAAAGTGCCACACAGGCTAAAATAACATCACAGTGCTTTAAGGTTGGTAATAAAAAATAAATAATTGTGCGTGTATCACAAACATGGCAACTAGCAGCCCCAAAAGTAAATGCACAAAATGACACCAAAAAATACACAAAGTTTCTCCAAAAACACAAATTAACAGAGAAATACACAAAAGAACAACACAAATAATTAATAGGAAAACAAAAGGAGAAATAAATGCACAATGGAACAACAAAAATACACACAAAAAAATGACAAAAATGTACAAACAAACAGAGAAATACACAAAACAACAACAACAATACAAAAAAAGACACAAAAAGAGAAAAAAACGCACAATGAGACAACAAAACTCAGAAAGACATACAAAATGACCAAAACAGTACAAAAGAACAGCAGTAATACATAGGACAACAAAGTAGACAAAAGGAGGGAAAAATGCACAATGGGACATTTATTAACAGACAAGCTACACGACATGTGCCAATTTGACCTTTTTCTCCAATAAGAGACAGCACGTGTGAGTGAGCTTGTTTAGGGGAAGGTCTGGGTTAGGACACACTCAGTGATCCATCAAACTGATACTGTATATTGTCATTTTCTCTATTGCCAAAATAGAAAACTCTATATATCTTGACTCTTGATTCTAGATTTACTGCCCAGGCTTAAGTAAAAGTAATGTGAGGGTTTTTGGACAAAATGCTTTGATATGAGAGAGCTTATGGAGCCTTTTTGACCACAGAGGATGGATGGATGGATGGATGGATGGATGGATGGATGGATTAATGGATGGATGGAAACACCTCTCTCCACTGTGTGTTTATCAGGTCTGGACCCTGCGGGGCCGATGTTTAAAGGAGCCGACACCTACGACCGCCTGGATCCGTCTGATGCTCAGTTCGTTGATGCCATCCACACAGACTCTGACTGTGAGAATCTTTCACTACTTTTACATTTCACAGAATACGCATTTTTATAAAAAAAAAAAAAAAAGACCAGTTTTATAAAAGCTGTGAGAGCTGGAAAGAATGTTCCTGGTCCTGGAGGCCTGCAGTCCTGCCTGAAGAGCTACTCATTGTAATCAGTGAACAATATATTATCATATGATTTTCATTCAACAAAACAAATACATGCTACTGTGCAATTCAATAAAATTGTATTTATATATTGTATGTCGCCAAATACAATAAAACCATCTCATGCAGTTATCCTTAAAGGAATAAAGAAATGTTTTTAAGGTTAAAAAACATTTTTCAACATGAACAGCATCAGCAACGACAAAGAAAAAAAAGATGCAAACTCAGAGGTGGAAGTAAATGACTTCACTGTTAATTGTGATTTATTTCATAATTCTTCTAAATGAGTGAAAATGTTATTGTAGTTTTCTGGTGTTTACGTATTAGCTTCTTCTTATAACTACAAACTACAGCTGTGGAAAACTGCACAAAAAAAGAATAAAGTAAAGTGAACTAACTCTTCAGTCTGAAACATAGCTGAAGGTTAGAACTACAGATAATGGCTGAACCAGTTTCACATCAGACCTAATATTCCACCAGAAAACCTCTGTGAGGGTTTCTAAATCCCACGCTCACAAAGGTCAAAGGTCAGCTGATCCTAACAAACCCTGAGTGATGTAAAGAAACTGAGTCTCACACATTTGTATTGAAGGCCCACTCCATCACACAGTGTTTGTTCTGTTCCAGACTTTGGCATCTCTATCCCTGTGGGGCACGTGGACTTCTTTCTGAATGGTGGAAAGGACCAAACAGGGTGTGCTCGCTCCAGGTTTCCTACCAGTAAGTCACACTAAACGCTCTGAGATCCAAATACACTTTTATATTGTAAGGTGGGGTACCCCTAGGGGTACGCGATGGCACTACAGGGTATTAGAGAGAAAGGGGGGGTTATAATATTTAATGTTTATCTTTAGTTCAAAATTATAACCATACCAAATATGACCAGCAACTCACAAAACGACAACAAAAACTCACAAGATAAGATGACATGTGATAATGAATTATTAAATATTACAGACAAACAACAGCAGAACACTCAAAATGACACTAAAAACACAAACTAAAAGAGAAAAATACTTACCAGCAACACACAAAACGACAACAGCTGTCTACGTGAGAGAAAAATACATAAAAATAACAGCGAAACATACACAACGACGTAAGAAACAACCAAACGACACCAAAAACACACACTGAGATAGAACAATTTAAATAATACCAAAAACACACAAAAACACACGAACATACGAGAACAATTTACTGAATCATATAAAGAACAGAAAAACACACAAAATGACAGAAAAACACACAAAATGACAGAAAAACACACAAAATGACAGAAAAATCCACAAAATGATGATAGAAATAATCTGGAGGGAGATGATTATAAATGATAAAAACTATAGAGATGTGTGTTTCCAGTGTATGGATATGTGATCTGTGACCACATGAGGGCGCTGCACGTCTATCAGAGCTCACTGAATGGCTCGTGCCCGTTGGTGGGGGTCCCGTGTCAGTCCTATGAGGAGTTCCTGAAGGGTCGCTGTCTGGACTGTGATGCGTTCAAGGGCAAGTGTCCACAAATCGGTGAGTTAGACCAAAAAAAACTGCTGTATGAAGAGAAGAATGGGAAACAAAAAGCATGGATATTAGATCCTGTATTGATCACTGAACAGAGGAATCTGATTGGATAGTCTCACTCAACTCAACTCTTTATTGGTCATTTTTAAAATGATAAGAGCGTGTTTATTATTTAACATTAGTTTGGTGTTTAAACAGTTCTGAGCTAAAGAGGAATTTTTGAGTGACAGTTACATAAAATCATAGAAAAATGGCAGGAATTGTGTTAATTCAAGAGATATTTTTATTTTATCACATAGTTCATTCAAAACTGTAGGTCTTTAAAAAAAAAAAGAAAGTGTCACGGACAACCCACGATGCTATCGGTACGTTTCCCGAATACACGTACGTAGCGTTTTAGGGTTAGGGTTAGGTTATGACCCTATATCGCAACAATTGTTTGGTTTAGGGTTAAGGTTAGGATTAGGTTTACGGTTAGGTTTAGTCTTAGTCGCGTTACCTAAACTGGCCAATGAGTGGCGCTGTGTACAGATAGAATGTCGGTATATTGATACGGCAACCGTATGGATAGCCACTGCTTAATTTCTACACATAATAGTAATAATATAGTATACCGGTATATTCATCTTAACGATGTAAATTCTTGTTTTAATTGTAAATAAAATGGGTTAAAAGTGACCAAAAATGGTGGAAAATGTGGTGAAATGGGATTTTAAAAACCACAGAAATTGGTTAAAAGTAAAGAGTGGGCAATAATGAACAGAAAAAGTAAAAATAAAAATAATAATAATAATAATAATAATAATAATAATAATAATAATAATAATAATAATAATAATAATAATAATGATTCAAAGTGTCAATATTGGAACAATTTATTTAAACTGGCAAATAATGGTCATGACAAATCGTGAATGTGATTAAATTGGCAAAAAAAAAAAAAAGCATGAAATATGGTGAAAAGAGGTTTAAAGTGACAAATGGGTCAATATATGTGATGTTAGAAAAAGTGTTGGAAAGGGTTTATTAGTGCTGAAAGTGCAGAAAAGGCATTGAAATTTGATGGAGAAGTTCCAGAAATGTAGCAAAAAATGCATTAAAAGTAGCAAAAAATTGAAAAAACAAGTGATGAAAATGATTGTAGCAGCAGAAAACGGGTAAAATAAGTGAAAATTGACTCAAATTGTTACAAAAATATTGTTTTTTTTTTTTTTTTCATTTAAGTTTTCTTCACTTTGTTTGAGTGAGAGTTTATTTTATTTAAAACAGGGACAATGTCATTTCCATCTGTAGTCCCTTGGGCAGGTTTGATGTCAACAACATAAGATAATAAAATCAATCAAACAACAAGTAAAACAGTTTGTCTTCATGGCCAGTTTGAGCAGGAGGAGGAATTACAGAAAAACACAATAGGACAGAAAATAACAAAGAAAGTGAGAACAATGAAACAGTAGTAGATCATAAAACATTCAGGCCAAGGTCAGAGAACCATATGTATTTCACTAGTGTTAAATGCTAACATTAGATATCAAAGAGTTGATTAAAGTGCTCAAGTGTTAAAGTGTTAGGTGTGTAATTATATTGCAGATTGCACAGTAAATATAAAGTGCTATTTTAAGTGCACAATACATATTACATTAAATAAATACCAGCAATGGCAGTTTTATGATACTGGGAGTAACTTTTTTAAGAAAATAAAGTGCGTCTTGCACGTAGCCCTAATACCTAAAAGGTAAATAAATATATAATAAATAGTGAAAATATTAATGGGGAAAATGGAGTAATATTAATGTATGTATTCAGTAGAAATTGTGGATGGTACCCCAAAAATTAGCTAACATGAAACAAATATACAAGTGTAGGCACAGTTGTGACAACAGTGTTGTTCCAATAGCCAAGCTTTAAGATGTTGAGAGTTCACGTATTGTGTTTGGTTTTGAATTCTAGTGCACGTGAGAAGCACAAACTGAAAACTTGTCTTCAGTAAATGAACTCTTTCTAAAAAGAATGACACAGTTTCCTCTAGAACCAGCTCAACCATAGTGTCTGTGTTTAACAGCGTTGTTCCAACTTCATTGTTCATGTTTTTTAATATCTGACAGTCACGGTACGTTTTGTTCTTTCAGAACTTGTTTATAAACTGTTTCAATCGGCTTTAGTGTCGTCTTACAATAGAACGTGTGACATGATCATAGTATCAAAATACAATTTTGCTGACTCAAGAGTTAGATCGTTTCTAATAAACCTAAAGTTGGACAAGGTAAACTTAATTCTATTCACAGTGTTTTTTATCTGTCGTTTTAAAATAAGTTGTGATTCGAGAGGGATTCCAAGGGATTTAAACTCTTGTTTAATTGTTCAAGTATAGTTGGGATTTCTCAAGCCAGTTATATACATTACGTCATAGTGTCTGTCAGTTCTTGCTTTTTATCCTTTGCATAGACATACAGAACAGCATCATCGGCATACATTTGGCAGGTGACATTCAAAGGACAACAACTTGGCAGATCATTTATAAACAAACTGAAAAGCAGTGGACCTAACACTGACCCCTGTGGTACCCCAAGATTGTTGGTACATCTGCACATTGCTCAAAGCTCAATGGTACAAGAAGTGCAATATTTTTAAGACAGCAAAACATGTTTTGTTATTGCAATTAAATAAATTAATTCATTTTATTGCATCATTGTGACCATCACCAGCCCTCCCAAAAAATATTATTAGTTTCTTGAAGACATCTAGCGACCCCCTCCCAGTGTCTGGGGTCCTGACCAGAAGGTTGAGAACCCCTGCTTTACACAAAGATTTGGGTTTTCTCTATTGGCCACATTTCTCTTATTTCTGAATCCAAGTGAGACCAAGACATTCCTTTGTATTTTTAGTTCATACCATTGCATATACCGCCATTTGAAAAACACTGCTGGGCTGGATTTGGCCCCCGAGCCTTAAGTTTGACACTGGAGTCATTGTAGATAAATCTGTATGTTTTTATTTGAACAACGATAGAGAAACGACTTTATCACTTTTATGAAGAGTTGAGATGAGAACCTTAAAGGGAGAAGTGTATAAAGTATAAATATAAATAGCTTGTTTCCCTTCATTATCAGCAGCAGATACGACGTCTGCCTGCACTCAGACTGAAGCTCTGATCATCTCACACTTCTTATCGTGTGTGTGTGTGTGTGTGTGTGTGTGTGTGTGTGTGTGTGTGTGTGTGTGTGTGTGTGTGTGTGTGTGTGTGTGTGTGTGTGTGTGTGTGTGTGTGTGTGTGTGTGTGTGTGTGTGTGTTTTCCAGGCTTATCCATAAACAGTGGGATAGCTGTGTCTCCACTCCCCAAAGAGCAGAAAGTATTTCTCCTCACCACATCTTTGTCACCTTTTTGTGGTAAGTGTGTGTGTGTGTGTGTGTGTGTGTGTGTGTGTGTGTGTGTGTGTGTGTGTGTGTGTGTGTGTGTGTGTGTGTGTGTGTGTGTGTGTGTGTGTGTGTGTGTGTGTGTGTGTGTGTGTGTATGTGTGTGTGTGTGTCAGGGTTGGGGATAAATTACTTTTTTAAGTTACAATTACGTTTTCAATTACCCATTACAATTATATAAGGATTACAGTGACAAGCATTTTTTCCAATTACAATTCAATTACAATTGTTTTTCTATCTTCAGAAAGTCTATTAAATTACATTCTCAATTACAATTATAATCAGATTACAAATAAATAACTTAATAAAAGTGAACCTTCCTCTTGTGTTAGCTTTCTGTTAGCATCTCTAATGCTAATGAGTCCTAAATCAGCTGTAAAATACACTAAAAACAAATATCTATCATCTAATTTATTTCCTACCTATTGATTACCTTCTTAAGCTTCCTAATCAATTGAAATATATGTTTTAATATTTTTGGTGTGGGCGTCTGAGCCTTTTTTGTGTCAGTATACCCCGAGATTTCAATCTTTTTAAATGTGAGAAAGCTTGATACGAAACATATTTTAATAAATGTTAACTACATATGTGTAGAACTATACATAGAACTGTAACATGGTTCCACAGTTTAGCGTTTAATTAAATTTGACAATTCTTATAGACTTTTCATGGCAATTACATTAACAAAGTCAATTACCTGAACTTAATTACTATTTATTTACAATTACGACAGGAACAGATGTTTTAAATTACATCTACAATTATAAGTATGCCATAATTGTATTTAATTGTGAATTATGCAATTACATTTATAATTGACCCTAACTAAATAAAAAGTTAAAAGCAATGAGTAAAGTGACAAAAATGTGGCAAGAAAAGAGTGAAAATTGACTAAAATGGGCCAAAAATGGTCGATTGTAAAAAAAAAAAAAAAAAAGACATAAAAGAGGAAACAGATTAAATGCAAACCTGTCAAGTTTTGGAACAAGCCGTCCCACCCACCACCTGCCCAACTAAGCTCCAGTATCCCTTATATTTTAGAATAGGTGTATAAGAAATCTAAATACCCACTTATCAACCACTTACTAAATACAATTATGTGATTAGAATCTGGTAGGTCAACCTTTATTAACAGCTGATCAATATGTGACACTCATTAATCATCTAACTGAGTTTTACATGTTGTTCTGAGAAGTAAAAGCAGTGACTGATACATAATAAGCTATTATTTATATATATATATATATATATATGAAATATTATAGTTTTCTATATCGCCAAAATAGAAAACTCGATACGTCTTGAATCTCGATATATCGCCCAGCTCTAATTCCTAAATTATAAAACAGCCTAAATAAAAACATAAATGTGTATATGAAGCACATGTGTTTATTTAATATACTTACAGTTTATATACAAGTCAACACATTGTATATTTACTGTTAATTTCACATTGCTTGTCTTTAAGTTAGACATTAACATTTTATTTTCAGTATATATTTTATTATAATTTCTCATGCTCACTCATGTGGTTCTCTGGTATTCACTAATGACTTATTAGACACATTTATGACAGACTTTACATTATTTAACACTTTATAAACAGTGTATATTTGTGGAGCTTGTGATTGGATGATTTTTCATGGTGACTTACGTGGTTCCTTCTGCTGTGGTAGACGTTAAAATATCAGTTATTAATCTAACAGAACGTGTAACTGTGTCACATCCTGATGGTCTTTATGAAGATAAACTCTATTTTATATTTTACAACATATTTACACCAGTTCTTTGTTGTTTTCACCAGAACGTCATCATTCATTCATTCCTGGAAATGTTATGGAATTTGAAAAAACAATTTTCCATTCTTTTTTTTTTTTTTCTTTTTTTTTTTACCTTGTCTGCACATTCTGTTGAAGGTTAACACTACAAGAAGTGCAATCTTTTAACAGCAATGCATATTTTGTTATTGCAATTAAATAAATTTATTTATTTCATTGCATAATTGTGACCGTCACCAGCCCTCCCTAGGGAAGGGTAAATACTTTATTAAAGGGAGGATGTAAAAGAGAGAGGGCAGTGTTACACCAAGGTGAGGGGTTGGAGGGGGTGGGGAAGTTAACAGGGAAGAGGGATACAAGATAGGATATAAAATGGGTGGGGAATAGTTGTTAGGTTTTAAGTGATGCGATGTGAAATTGTGGTTGTGTATATTGTGCTTATTGTTGAGTTATCAAGCCAGTTTGGTGACCAGTGTGCGGCTTAGGAATAATGGTGGTGGCTGTGAACAGAGGAAGAGGTGAGTGGAAATTCCATAAAACAGGTATTTGGGAACAACGTGTCTAAGGTTGAGCCCAGTATGAGTGTTATCCCACAGCCCAAGGCCAGTGCGTCCATGACAAATGTATTTCCAAGAACCGCCACTGCAAAACCCACGAGCCGCCCCCGGGCCCGAAGAAGCAGTCAGGCCAGCAGCAAGAGCGGGCAATCTAGGGGCCCCCGGCGACCACCCGACGGCCAAGCAGCCCCCCGAACGCCCCCAAGATCCCAAGCCGAGAGGCAACCATCGCCCCCCCCATACACACCCGAGAAAGCCCACAATTTTCCATTCTTGAAAATTCATGGTATAATTTAACTGTTTTGGAAAAGTTTTGGAAATATTTCTACACTGTCAGACCTTTGTTATTCTGGTGTACTGGAAAGGCCTGATCTTAGTGGTTCAGAACTAAAACATGGAAAATTGGTAAATTATTTTGGAAAAGTTTTGGAAAAGTTTTGACAAATTATTGTGAAAAAAGTGTTGGAACCCTGAAATCAGCAAAATGTGGCAAACAATAGTGGAAAAAGGGCAAAAGTGTGGGAAAAAAAGAGTTAAAATGTATTAAAAAAAATGAGAGATGTTTATTGGGTCAAAGGTAGTTTATTTTAATGAAAAGTGGCAACAAATGGTAAAGAATCGACAAAAATGGGAAAAAGTGTCGAAAAAGAATTTACAAGAATGGGGAATTTATTGGCAAAATGAAGTTAAAATCTGACAAACTAAAAAGGGTATTTTTGGGGGGAAAAGGGGCAAAAATAAGACAAAGGAAGTTGCAAAATGACAGCTTTTTCATGGTTTTAATGAATTAAACTAAACTAAGAGTCAATGGTTGCCCTACCCTTAGTACACCCTCACTTTAAAACTGCTACTTCCTGTGTGTGTGTGTGTGTGTGTGTGTGTGTGTGTGTGTGTGTGTGTGTGTGTGTGTGTGTGTGTGTGTGTGTGTGTGTGTGTGTGTGTGTGTGTGTGTGTGTGTGTGTGTGTGTGTGTGTGTGTGTGTTTCTCAGCTCATCACATCCTGCTGGAGCTGAACGTTTCTCCGTTGGATAAAAGTGCTGAAGTTGAAGTGATTCTGAGGACTGAGAACACTGGATCACAGCAGAGACTCAGACTGTGAGTTTCATTCATCCATCCATCCATCCAGCCATCCATCCATCCTTCCCCAAAGACCAACCACTGACAGATTCAGGCTCATTACTTTTCATTAGACCTCTGAGGTCATCATGATAGATCAGGGGTTCTCAACCTTGGGGTCAGAGATTGGGAGAGGGTCGCCAAATGCCTACAACAAACTATGAATATTTTTTGAAGAATTTGAGCCCATTTTTGCTTATTTTTACCCTTTTTCAGCAACTACACCAAACTTGCCATATTTAACAATATTTCTATCACTTTTTCTTGCCATATTTTTGCTCATTTTAATGCATTTTTGCGCCATTACTGCAATTTCTGCCACTTCTCCATCAAATTTCAATGCCTTTCCTGCAAATTTTTTTAAACGCTTTCCAACACTTATAATGTCACATATTATTGTCATTTTTAACCTCTTTTCACTATATTTCAGGCTTAATTTTGCCAGTTTAATGACATTCTTCACTTGTCACGCCCATTATTTGTCAGTTAAACGAATTGTTCCTGCGATTTAAATCATATCACGCCAACCCTGCCTCCCCCCATTTCTGACACTTTTAGGCCAATATTGACACTTTGAACCCCCTTTTTTTTAAACCACTTTTTCTATTGGTTTTTGCTCACTCTATTTTGCAACTTTTAACCAATTTCTGTAGTTTTTCAAATCCCATTTCACCAACTTTTCTATCATTTTTGGTCACATTTTGGTCATTTTATTTCTGATTAAAACAAAGATTTACATCTTTAAAATGACTATATGCTATGGCCCAGATAATAATCAACTTCCTGGATAACAGTTGATTATATTCAGATAAATAGTTTTTCTGGTCTCGCCCTTGTGTGGCCCCTGAACTAAAATGAGTTAGAGTCACGTTCTATTGCTGAGCTCCAACTCATGCTCGTGTGTCTAATATCATCCCTGCTTCATGGACGGAGCACATTAACCTACTGAAAGGCCAAGGTGCATCTACCGTGTGGTCAGGTGATATGTGTGAAGGTAAAAGAGTGAAGACCAGAGTCAATGCATCACATGAGGACAGCTTCCATTAGTCCACAGTGCAGTGAAGGAGGTCTCATGCTCTCCTGGCTCTCCTGGTCATGGACGTGGGTCAGCTTAGACATCCTCACTATATCAAACCATTTCAACATTTAACAAGTAGCCATACTTGTATTAGTAGACATCTATATTTCAATTTCTACATGTTTTACATCCAAGTCAACATATCCACAATGTAATTTTGACTAGTTGCAATTCTATTTTTTGATATCTACAATTCATTTCTCACCACTTACACTATAATTCCAAAGCCACATATCGATAATGTAATTTTGACAAGTTGCAAAAGCAATTGTTGATATCTAAAATTTTACTCCCACTATAGTAACAATGTTAGTTGTGGATATCAATAATTCAATTCTTACTAGTCATAATGTTAATTGTTGACATCTACAATTCAGTCAGTCAGTTATTCAAAACTGACTAGTCAGCATTGAATAACTGTTTGGAATTGTAACTAGATATCTACATTATAATTGTAACTAATGACAACTTTCTTTCAGATATCTACAATTCATATTATAACTAGTCAGAATTCTATTTTAGATATCAGAAAATGGACTTTCCACTGTTAATAGGACATATTCAAATGGATATATCCACACTGATACCTGGCTTTGAACCGCTGATGTTCATTCTCACACTTTCACATCTACGCTCTGATCCAGTCAGTCCTTTATGTCCATCACTGAGCCTTGGCCTTCCATGACACCATCATTCACTGCTGCTTCTTTCATGGAGAACTTATGATTGATACGGGCACGTCAAACATGGCGTGATTCTGTACACATGGGAACCGCATACTGCTGGAATAGGATTTATTACCACATTTAAAAACAATGTAGTCGGCTTATTCCAAAAAAAGTGTCAATAAACCAAAAGTATTTACTGAGTTGTTACAGCGTTTTCACGGCTCCTCGCTCCTTATCTTCTGATGTTCTAAAGTGAAAAGTTTAGATCACACATTGGCTACTCTTATCACAGCAGGGTCACAACAATGTGATTGTCTGATCACATTTAGAATAATGAACGAAATCTAACCACAAAAAAATACAAATATACAAAGCATTTGGTGAGTTTTTGTTGATTTTTGTTGTCATTTAGATTTACAACATATATTAAAAAAACAGGACTAAAAACAAACATTAGCTGTAAATAAGCATAAGCTTGTGTAAAAAGGTGGGTTTCTTAAATGCGTCCACCGTTTGCGGGGTCCTGAGTTGGTCCGGGAGGGGGTTCCACAGGCGGGGCGTATCAGGCCCCGCCTCTGGAAGGTCCACATCTGACCACAAAAAAAATATGAACATACGAAGCAAGTTTTTATTGATTTTTGTTGTCATTTTGTGTGTGTTTTTAAGCCTGGAATTATTTTGTGTTTTTATCTTTCATTTTGTGTGTTTCTGTTGTTGTTTTATGTTATGTAATTGTGTTTTTAGATATATTTTGTGTATTTTTTAATTTATTTTGCATATTTTTTCAACATAATTTGTGTATTTTTCTGTGTCATTAAAGGCATTTTGTGTATTTTGTCATTTTGTGTGATTATGGAGCTGCTTTGCGTGTTTTCTGTCTTGTTTTCTGTCTTGTTGATACAGCGTGCAGCTTCTAAAGAGCTTGTGTAATTCCTGTAAGTCAGGCGACAACTTTCTCTCCCCTTTGTGGGTTATTTAAGGTTTGTGTACGTTCTCTGTGTGTGTCTCAAAGTGACCTGTCCAAGGTGTTAGTAGGGACGCTGTGCCCCACGCAGTTGGCTGCACAATGAGTGGATTTTACAAAGCACTGGTTTTGATGTTAATGCATCACTGACCTGTTCCCTACAAGCATTATAGAAAAACCTTGAGTTTTAGGTCATAGGATTAGCACAAAAAAAATCATTACATGGTTAAATTCAATGAAGTTCTTAGTCTTAGAGAAAGTAAGTGAGAAATGACCGAAATCTAGTTGATTGTGTAAATGTAAATGTAAATGTAAATGTAAAAAAAGGAAGCGATTCAGACATCTGGAACAGCTGGAATTCTGTAAAAACTCTGACCAATCCCTGCCATTTGGTGTGAATGAAAAGAACCAATCAGATGTCTTCCCGTCTGTCCGTCTATTCTCGTGCGTGCACACTCGTCACTGACATAAAAATTGTTATTTTTATATCAGATGTTAAAGATTTTGGGGGCGTGGCATTGGACTGATCATATGTAAGGGGGTGGAGCTTAGTAGAGGTTACGTTAGCTCAAATCATGCTAGCTTTGCATCATTACAGACTGCACCTTTAACACACTTTTTGGATTTATTGATGAGTTGTTTTTAGATCCAGTAACAGGACATAACAGGGTAATTCCACATCATTTCAACAAATGGTCCACGCACTTTGGTCTAAAAAAGGTTTGATATTTTTACCAATTGTTCCGTCACTGTATATTTTTGGTTTGATCAGAAGAATACTTTTTGAGATATGAACAATTTAATGAAGGGGAATATATTTGTCCATTTTTGGACATCCTTATTTTTATTCCATTTTCAGCTTCCAATATCTCAGGACCTACACCCCATAGGGAACTGAAATTTAACATAGTAATACAACTCCACCTACTCTCTCAGAATATACACAAAGATCTGCTGTGTTTGGGTCTGGAGCATGTTTGGGCCTACAATAAACCTCTTAGCATATGCCTCAGCTCAGGGCTGCCAAGTTTCAGAAATGACAAGAGTGAGACTTTAGTGATCTGATGCGTTCTAGCTAAAAAAAAAAAAATGTGTCCTTTTTTAACCTGGTTTTGGCCTGTTTTAACATTGATTTCTACCTTAAGACTGATGTCCTCACCTCCCTGCGCTGTGGCCTCCTAATGCTAGTTTTAATCAACCAGAAATTAGAAATTAAAACTAACAAGAATTTTGACAAAATACATTTATTTAATGCAACAATTAAACCAACTCTCCATCATTTAGCTGGGTGACATGTCTCATGTTGTAGGTGTTTGTCACAGATGTTGATGCCTTGATGACAGAGGCAGGGGGCTCCCACTTAAAACACTGTGGCCCAAGGCAGTGCTACCTTTACCTCAGCTCTCCTTGTCTGCAACAGAAAGGAGGTCATTAAAAAGATAATCATGTAAAAAACATTAAAACATCAAGTGATTTTTGATTGAATGAATGTCTTAGCAGCAGACTCAATGTCTATAGAAATACACTATTACATACAAAAATAATCATAAGAACAGTTCAAATGAACATTATATTAGACAAGGCATCTGTTTAACTTACTATGTATTTATGCTGATATAACCTACAAGTGCAATTCAGCTACTAGCAGTGTTCATAACACTGGTAGTAGCTGAATAAGAGTTTTAATTAATTTAAGTTCATGTCTAGCACAGACATACACACATATGAGTGAGTGAGAGAGAGAAAGACACACACACAAAGTGTCAGTTTTTTAGACAAGTAAAGTAACACTATAACACACACACACAGCAATATAAACAGTGAACAAAAATACATACCGTCTCAGACGACGTTTGTCCTCAGGAAACTTGCTTTCTTTCTAAAAGCCTGTCGACGACTCGACGCGTGTTGTGTGTGAAAGTTACTAGTTAAATACGGCTTGCCTTATGTTGCTTCTGATTGGTTTATTATTGTGTAATGCCTGCTGTGGTTGGTTAGATTTAGGCACAAGGAGACATGGATTGGTCTGGGATTGGTTATCAAATTCAAATTCAAAACAGCTTTATTGGAATGAGAACCATGTACACACGAAAAGATTAAATGTTATAAAATTTGTGCAAAACAATAACATTAAAATAAAATAATAAATATCTCTGTCAGTCAATCAGAGTTACTCAAACTACGGCAAGCCGCGAGGACCAAAGTTCATTATCATGAAAAAAATCAATAGAGTATTGAATGGGGAAATATAAGCATGAGAAATGTCAAATGTGGCGTGTGGTGTGAGAATGGGTCAAATTGCGTGACTGTCACTCTCAAAGCGTGACGCTTGGCAGCTCTGCTCAGCTCCCGGTAAATAGATCAGCTTAGAGCTATGAACATAGACTGTTCACATCACGAATGATTAGTCACATATATGCATTGGTTCTTGGGTGACACGCTCTTGAAATCTGAAGAAAAATTCTTTTTTTACTATTTTCATTGGTCCATAACGGCATGTGGGAATTTTAGAAAAAATCTATTCTTGGATTTTAATCATAGTATAAATGTTACTCTTTCTTGAGATGTGAAACAATTTTTCTTCATTTTCATTTTGGACTCCGACTTTGGGTTTTTTCACCACTCTCGAATATTTAATATCCTTTACATGAGGCCATTGTAGCTTTGTTTAGTTTTTCACTGGTAACATAAAAATATTAAAAACACTGCATCAGAAAAACATTTATTTTTGAAAACATAATATTTATCATGAACACATTTCTGAGGAGGCCCAACATGTTAGTATATTAAATTTCAGCTATTGGAAGCTGGAAATCGAAGAAAAATAAGGACGTGCGAAAATCAACACATAGCCTCCCTCACTAAATTGTCCATATCTCAAAAAGTGTTGATCCGATGAAACTGAAAATTTACATTGTGGCAATTGATTGATGATGAATAATTGGTAAATATTTCAGAATTTTTTTAGACCAAAGTGCGTGGGCCATTTGTTGAAATGACATGGAATGACCCAACAGGGATTTCTGACTGTGATGAGTTGTGTTGAATGTTGAACTGTGTATGTTGTGTGTGTTGTGTAGTCAGACTGACAGCACCGTGTACAGGACGGTGGTGGCTCACCCCATCGCTTTGTGTCAGATCAACACCATCATCATCAAGAACACTGGAGCTCGTTTTTACCGACAATCAGAGATTCACGTCAGGTCGGTCTGCGTCTCTGAGTTTCCCTCTGCAAGGTAAAATAAATCACATTTTACACCACTTCCTGTTCATGATGTTCCCACTAATCGGGTTCAAACTTGTGTTGTGTTGCGTTTAGGCGTGAGGAGCCGCTGTGTGTGAACAACATCCACATCCGACGAGGAACACCGTGGTCACATGACTTTGTTCAGGTCTGTGACATTTTCTGAAAGGAAAGTCAAATATTTATAGTGTTTTCTGTGTCATGTGTTCTATATTGTGCCATAATGGCTGTGTCTACATCAGTGTTAGGTACTAAACTTTAATGTCATCTTATTCTTATTTCACACTTTGTGTGTCAGTTTATTAAAGTCAAGCTGTTTTTAGTTTTCTCTTATTCCTCAAACCTCATAATAAACACATCCCACATTGACAGTGAAGGACTTGGAGTTTTTTCTTCAGGCAGCGAAGCCACAAAAAGGGTCACATGATCAACATTCATGTCAACATTTAGAAGAATTACCAATCGGAGGGTTTGGGTGTTTTTATTGTCCTTTTGTAATATCTTGTCATTTTTAAATGTTTATGTTGTCATGCAATTTCTGGAGTCACTTTTGATATTTTTCACTCATTTTGAGTGTTTGTGGAGTCATTTTTTGAATTTTTGTTGATGTTTTTTAATTTTTTCAGTTATTTTGTGTATATTTTTGTGGTTTGTGTATTTTCTAGGCTTTGTAGATACATTTCTGTCATTTTTGTATGTTTATGTTATGTTGTGTGATATTATTTTTTATTGTTGTTTTGAATGGTTCTTTATATTGTTCATATTTCTGAAATATTTTCAGTTGTTTATACTATATTTGTTGTAATTTTGACAGTTTTTTGTTTTGTAGATATCTTTCCATTAATTTTGCATAATTTTCACTCATTTTGTTTTTCACATTTCATAATTTTTTTGTTCAGTTTATCAGGTGAAAATCTATATCTTTCCAATAGGATGTCATCTGGTAAAATGTCAGATCTGCACAACCAGGATCTTCTAACAATGAGCAGCTCATTTTCAAAGAAAACTGATTGGTCAGGAGGCTGGACTTTTATACTCAGATAATATTGTACCACTAAGCCTGGTCCCGACCACGTTTGGTTTTCAGCCTAAATTACCATGGTGACATACCCGGTAAGAAGTTAACCAAAGTTATAGTACAGGACACGGAATAAATCCCGGAAGTTAGAGCGATGAGGAAATCCAGTTCTCTTTCATAATATTTTTGTTCGATGTCTCACTATGGGAAGCACGCTCAGAAGCAACAGTCTCATTATGCCAATCCTGATTGGCTGGTAAAACTTATCTGTCCACCATAAGTCGTTCCATCTACTATAAGTAGTGGAGGCAGACAGCACTACGTCATTCAAACACCTCTACTCATATCACGCGTCCTTAACTAGCTAGCCTAATGTCCACAGACGGATCTTATCTAGCTTCTGTCACCGGGTGCTACGAGTTTTTGAATGCCTTTTTGCTTTTTTCGGTCAAACCATATCGAACAGTGCTTACCATGCCCTCCACGCTTGGCTAGCACTGTCCTCAACACCCTGTAATGGCTGTCGAGTTCCGGGCGTTAACAATCCAGTTGACGGCCCAGCTCCACATTTCGAAGCCCCACCATGGCTGTCGAGCTTCCGGACTTAACACACCAGTTGATGGTTTGGCCCAACACTGCCCTTGATGTCCACCACGACCATCAGGCACCGGTTGGTTTCCTCCTCAGCTAGCCGCCAGGTGTTAGCACGCTAGCTAACCACTGTGACCAAGAGGCCAAAGCCCTCCCCACTAGAGAGTCTGGAGACTCCGAAGCCCAACTTTGTGAATGAGGGAACAAGATATTGGGCAGAGACACAAACCAGGTCTGTTCACGCTGCCTCAGGCAGGAACATGTCCGCTTGTCCCTGGCTAGTGTCGACACTGTGCAGTGTTCACAGTGAAGAGTCTCTGCAGACAGCTAGCACAACAAGCTAGCCTGGACCCCCATCTTCCCCCAAGCGGCGCTGCCATCACAGTGGGTGAGGAAAAGGGGACTCCAATGGAGACCACAGTGGCCCCTGGTACCAGCTCGGGCTCCCACCTCGACCTGATCACCATCCATCCGCACAAAGAAGACATCCTCGAACTGGACTGTGCGAAGGATGAAGACGCCACCTCTGAACTTCTCATATCAGAGGACGAAGAGGAAGACAATGTCTTCGCCACTCCAGCTCTGGCTGCACAGCCTGCTGCCTCTGTTGCCTCCCTTCCCCCCTAGCTTCCAATTTCCCCAGTCGAGACATGCTTGACTTGTGCAAACGCGCCGCTGTCCAGCTGGCCATCCCCTGGCCCGCAGTTGTAGCCAAGACCACCAGCTCCCGGTATGAGAGAAAGAGAAAGAGACTCCCCTCACTCCCTTTCTTCCCTGAGCTGCTCGAAGGAATGGCATCTTCCTTGAAGGACTGACCCTTCAGCAGCAGAATTCCGGTACCTCATTCCTTGACTGCGAGGCGATAGAGAGTCTGGGGCTGCAGTAGATGCCTCCGGTGGAACCACTCATTGCAGTGCTTATCTTCCTCGACTGTCAGTGGTGTCCCCATGGAAGCCCAGCCTGCCATCCAAGACAGACCTTCTCCAGTCCGCAGTGATGTACAAGGCGGCTGCGTTCATGGCCAGGGCACTCAATATCCTCTCCCTGCTCACAGCCTACTAGGCTGAGCTGTGCGAAGACTTTGGGCTGACTCAGGACCCAGCCAGATGGGAGGAGATGGTCACAGACATGTGTCTCCATGTCCAGTGCTGTGCGGTCCAAGCCACAGAGAGAGCGATGGGCACTATGGTGCGGTGGCTCGACCTGGCTAACTTCTCTGACGGGGCGAAGAACGACATCTTGGACATGCCCGTAGTCCCGGAGGGGATTTTTGGCTCTGCGTTGGTTTCCATGCAATGGCGCTATGAGGCCAAAAAGAAGGACGATGAGGCCCTCCGCCTCTGTCTTCCACGAAAAAAGACCCGGCTCCATCTCCACCTCTGTGGCGCAAGGCATTTCCACAAGCTGCTCACAGGGCCCGCAGTTCAGAGCTCCGAATGCGTCTATGCGCCGGCCCACCTTCCCAACGTGGTTTGTCCAGCTGGCCCAGGAAGAAGAAGAGAGCGGCCTGACCACTATGCTGGCTTGAACCTTATCCACATCTTAACCTACTCCTGATCAGGTTAGTGCTAAGCCTAAGTTACCATGGATATTTATCCCGGTAAGATGTTAGCAACCGTTGTAGTACAGGATACATGGAATAAATCCCGGAATTTAGCGCAATAAGAGGAAATCCAGCTTTGTACTACAGGCTCTTGGTATTTTTGGAGTCTTTTTGTGCCTTTACTTTGGGGGTCGCACAAAGTTAGACCGAGGGCCGCATGTGGTCCGCAGTAAAGGCATCTAATGTCGAGGCAGATAATAACTGCTAATGCCTGCAGGTCCCTCTGATTTTCAGACCAGCCAAAGTTCCTGTTTTGAATAAATTCATAAAGTGCAAATATAAGTAAATCATTGTCAGTGAAGTCAATAATTGTGTCATAACAATGACAGCCAAAGAAAAGCCCATCATTCTGTCAGAAAGATATTTTAATTTGTATTTCAGTGCATTTAAATCTCATTGACTGTTGAAAAAGACACAAAAAAAAAAAAAAATACACAATTAAAGTGTGTTTTAACATTTAAAAAAAACAGTTAACAGGACAGAAAAGAAGGTCATCATGATGATGAAACAACAACAGATTCAATAAATCATTCAGAGAAACAGAACTATGACAACATGACAGGAAGACTGAAACAAACTTTCTACCTTCAATCAACCCTGGAAAGAAAACCCTAACGTCCAAACTCTTTAAAAAGAGTTGAAATGTGCTCTGAATGTGTTTCCCCTGTTTGTGACACAAACTAAGTTCTTTAAATATGAAATATGATTGAGATTAAAGTCTATAAATGAAAGGATGTTGATGTAGACCTGAGATGTGAACAGATGAATCTATCTCATGGTCTTTAGTGTTGCCTCATTTTATCACTAATGAACATCAGAAATATTTAAAAGTCTGTAAATATTTCCATTTTACATCTTTTTAACATCGTCCACTTGAAGCTGGAGGAAGTCATATCAGGAAAATAGTTGTTTTTTTATCTTGACTGGTGGCTTTTTTGTTGTCATGCTGTAAAACCGTGTCAGAGCAATAAGAGAATAAAAAGGCATCTGTGCCACATTCACAGTGTGGTCCTGCAGAGCTCAGATCTCTGCTGTCACAGTTTGGGCGTGTCAGTGGGAGCCAGCGGTGCTCGACCTCTCAGGAACCGAGGCGGTAGATCCACGAGGCAGTCACCTGAGTTAGGACAGAAGGACACATTGGAATCATGGCGCAGAGTTTCAGGGTCATCACAGAACCCAGAGCAGCACTTTTATAACATAAAAAAACATCAGCTTCTACACATTGCACCACATCCACTGTAGCACAAAGCACTCTTTACAGCTCAAAGACGACAATCAAAGCTTTAACAAAACAAAGATATGCTTCAACGACGTGATCAAAATAAAGCTGAAATGTTAAAGTATCCACCTGTCGCTTAGATCAGACATGGGAACATGCAGTCCTCAAAGTAAACAAAAAATGACCCCAAAAACCAGCAAAATGACAGGAAAAATACACAAAGTTAGTCAAAGAAACACAAGAAATTACACAAAACAACAACAAAATACACATAATGACTAAAAATATATACAAAACAAAAAGGCAAATACATGAAAATAAGATAAAAATTATGCTAAATGACCCAAAAACATACAAAACAATAAAGAAAAAAAAATTGTACAAAAAAAAAATATATATATATATATTACAGAAAAAGACAATAAAAATGATTCATCACACAGACACACGCATAAAAACACACACAAAAACGATAATAGAAAAATATACTATAACCCCAATAACATACAAAACAATAACAAAAAAAGTTGCACAAAAATATTTAAAAAAAATTATATTTACAGAATAACACACAAAGGTCCTGTATTACGAAGCTAGATTTCCTTTTATCGCACAAACTTCTGGGATTTAACTGGTGTGTGTGCTGTAATACGACACTGGTTAACGTCTTACGGGGCTAAATCACCATGGTAACTTAGGCTGAACACCTAACCTGGTCGCAACCAGCTTATTTATTTATTTAGTCTAGTTTATTTGATCATCATTGGAATAGTAATGAAAGGAGTAGGCTGAAGCAAAAAAGCTTGAGAAGTGGATAAGATAAGTCCCGCCTTCTGACCAATCAGTTCTCTTGTACAATGAGCTGCCCATTGTTAGAAGATATCCAGTTTCATAGTACAGGCCCAAAGGGACAACAATAATACACAAAATGACCCATAACACACATAACAACAATAACATCACACTAAATGATGCCAAAATATACAAAATAATCCAAAATAATGCAAAAATGAGTGTAATACACACAAACTTTGTGTTGTTTCCTGTGTTAATGCTCAGATTAGTCATTATTTTAAATGTTGACATAAATGTTAATCATGTGACCCTTGGATCAGACAAACATGTTTTTAGTGATAAAAGTTGCCCATCTGTGGCTTAGATTAAAAGCATGTGATCATCACACAGCTGCTGCTGCTGCTGCTGCTGCTGCTGCTGCTGCTGCTGCTGTTGTTGTTGTGTCCATTAATGACGTGAGATGCAATGTTGTTAGTTGTGCGCTGCAGGCCTTCCATACACACACGCTGAGCCCATGCCAAGCTCCGCCCCCAGGTGCAGTACTTACATGAACGTTAAGAGGTGACCCCGTGTGTTAGCGCCCACATCCTGCCTTCTACCTCAAATATTCACTGCCGTACTCCACTAAGGAGCCCGCCACATCAGCAAAGTCCTCCAGAACCAGACTGGTGGAGTCCTCACCAGAGGGCAGCTCTGGGTCTGACGCCCACGGGTGCTGATAGTGGTCATGCTGAGGTTCCCGGGCTTCGTCGTTCTTCTTTGGTCCAAGTGGCTCTGAGCTCTGGTTGGCTGGTGTCTGCTCACTGTGCGTTTCCTTGAAAATGGCGCCATCACCAAAGCTCCCGCCCTCGCTGCCGTGTGAAGACGGAGCCAGCACGTGGTAGAGGCTCGGCAGGCGGATATCCAGCAGCACGCCACTTTTTATGTACAGCTTATTGTTGAGGTTGTAGAGCTTCTCGGCAATGTCGTATCCCAGCATGACGGAGAAAAGTCGGGCGATGTAGCGCTCCTTAGAGAGCACCATGTAGAGGCGGCGGCGACGCCATGATACGTAGCGAGAGTCCTCCTCCGCGGTCATGGTTACCTGGAAGCAAAGGCGGAGTTTGAGATCCTTGCGAGGCGGGGCAAAAGAAAAAGTATAATTAAATATATAGACAGTCTTGAGAGTCGCACCACCGCTAACAACAACGTGTGTAACTGTAAATTTTTTCATTTCCAGAGGAAAATGCAAGTGAGAATGCAGGTGCTGGCCCACGTCGCACTGCATTAGCTTAAAGTTTAAAAGTTACAAATTATTAAAATACAAGCATAAATCTCGAGAAGAAAGCGGCCGCTTTGTGCTTCATTTTTTCTGCCTTACATGAACTGCTGGGTGCAGTGTCACTTTAACATTTACATTGTGAAGAAAAATTGCACAACAGAAGAAAAACCTAAAATCTCAAAAATTTGGGACCATTTTACTGAAAACTTATACTACACACCTGAGGCTCTGAAATGTAACTAACAGTAATATGTTAGAATCAAAGCAGCAGAAAAGTATTTTGTATAAAAAAAAAAAATCTCAATCACATTTTAACATGGCCTTGAAAGGAAGATGATGGCCACATGACTCGGCGCCAAAAAAATAACTTGTATTTTCAAAAGAACAACAAATTAATTCATATATATTTTGTACTGTCACTGCAGTTTTATACCACTTATAAATATATTGTGTACATTATATTAAGAATTGTATTTTTTAAATTAATTTGGGAAAACTGTAATGAAAACGTTTGACCACTGAGTGTCAATATTGGAACAATTAGTTTGAACTGGCAAATTCTAGGCATGACAAATCATGAACGTTGTTAAATTGATGAGCATGAATAAGCCTGAAATATGGTGAAAAGAGGTTAAAGGTGACAATAATGGGTCATTATATGGAACATTAGGTGTAAAAGTAGTGGAAAGGGTTTATAAGTGCTGAAAATGTCTTGTAAGTGGAAAAAAGGGTAAAATATGGCAAGTTTGGTGTAGTTGCAGAAAAAAATATTCTTAATTTCTCTAAGGTATCTGGCGACCCCCCTCCCAGTGTCTCGCAACCCCAAGGTTGAGAACCCCTGATGTAGTAAACTGGTTTGTGCTGCTCCAAGGCTTTGTGCCTAATTAGCGCAGCTGAGCTAACCGCTAACAAACATTCAGATGACAGCAAATGTACTTGAACAATCGTCATCATTAAAAAACGATGTAATTTCATTAAATATTTTTGTTTTGTGAGGAATAAACAAACCAACCTGAAACGTTCCCTCCTCGTTGGGCCTCAGAGACTCCCACTCAGGCGAATCCAGGAACTGGTGACCATGGATGAAATGCAGAAACTGACCCTCCAAAGACACATTGATCCTGATTCAGTGAGAGACAGACAGAGAAAATGTGCGTCATGGGAGGCTAAAAATGACCCTGGGATGAAGAAAGAATCAATCAAAAAGAGGAAGTCTGTGGTCACTTTAACAAAGCGCTCTGAGCCAGAAAGAACAAATGTCTGTGCTGGAGGAGCTAATGACGACTATCAAGTACCACAAAGGCTAAATATTAACTTAAGCACCATCTTTCATCAGATAAAACTTTATTTAAAACAAAACCTTCTGCTCGGTGAAATAATCCAGCACTCTGACCTTCACTTTATTTTAAACATCTGATATCTGCTAAGGTTTTGGTTCTCATCAGGCTGTGAATGAAATCAAGGAAATGGTTTCTCATCTTCAAGTATCAGTTTCGACCTTTTGACTCTTGATAAGCTGCTGACTTTTGATTAAAATCCAAACAAAAATACATCAAAAAGTAGGAAGCTGTTTAAACTTAAATAACACACGAAATGAAAAACACTTTAGAATAAAAAATAAAATACTTATGAGCGACGTGGGGGGGTCATAGGTCGAGAGGGAGATAAACGTCAACAAGCTGGTTCACTGTTAATAATTACAACAGCGTTGATCATTTTATTCCAGAGTACTTTAGTGTTTTAATAGTGTTTATATTATTAATATTACACATATTTGGACTCAAGGAGGGACCAGGGTTTTCCGCTGATGCAGATTTTGGCCGATCTGAGCACTTTTAAAAACCGAAGGAAGCAGCTCAGCAGCAGTATCAGAGCAAGGACAGTCCTCTTGTTTCCACACAGGTGACCCCTGGTTGACAAAAACGCCGGCCACCTGGTTCTCCAGAGGGCGGGATTCGGACTCAAACTGGGAATGATGCACATATCTCAGCACTTTTATAAAACAGATGGGAGAAGAAGCAGCATCAAAGCGACAGACCTCCTCTGCTTCCACACTCCTCCAAAGATTTGTTATGTATTTATTTTTACTGTTGTTATTTTCTTTTTGACTTATGCAGTTGTTTTAACAACTGTAAAGAGTCTTTGAGTTTTTGTAAAGCATATAATGTAATAATGACATTTCCGAGTGTGAAAAGGACAGTATGAGTTCTCACTTTGAAAAAGTAAATTTACGAGTTACACCATTCTCTAACCAGGTCCATCATTATTTTTATTAAGCTATTATTTTAATTCAATTTACAAGTTTGAAGGAAGTGCACAAGATGGACAGGCCGCTAAAATAAACAGTTTGAAAAGTCGGGAAAAAACATAATTTTAGCTCGTGTGCAGCATTAGCTTTAGCAGCTAACTCAGCATTTTTACCTCGTTATACTACGTTTACGCAAAAAAATCTTTCAATGATCCAACGGTAAAAATAATCTAGATCTAACGAGAGTGAGATTTCCGTGAGTGTGAAATGCTTATAAGCTCCCAATCAGAAGCTGAGAGCTGTTGCCATAATCAAAGTGTGCATTTCAACAATCGACCTGGTGCAAATTGTGTCTTTTGGTCACTCACACACACACACACACACACACACACGCACACACACACGCACGCACGCTTATGCTCTGGTTATAGCCCCTTTTTGTGAATTACATCAAAAATATGTATGGATCTTAACCAAAGATAAATCTTACACCATCATAGATTTCATAAAATTTTAGAGGGAATCTGGATCAATATATTGATTCTGGATCAGTTTCAAATATCTAAAATTCTCTATCTCTCTTTACTGGCAAAATTTAAAAAAATAAAAATCACATTTCGATTCATAATTGACCAAGTTTAATCTATATCGGACGTGGATTGCGTTTTTCATTGCGATTACTTGAAAAAACTGGCCTTCCTATAGATTTGGAGATACTGTATGGTTAGTAATATACATTTATTGGGGTACATGATCAGGATCATTGATCCAGATAACTGATAATATCTGGAAAAGAAGAGATTTGGAGCTTGGTGGAGGTTTGCGCTCTCTGAATGATCTTGTTCCTAAGGTTTGTTTTTGTCCAACTTTGGATTTTAATACATTTTGTTGGAATTTCAGTTTGTCCTTGTTTGAGTTTGTTTTGGGTCTAAACACACACACGCACCTCAACACCTCACCTTCCTGACAAAAAACTAAAAGCAAATACAGAGGATGAATATTTCTCACCATTGTCTTTGGTTATCACTAACACCATCACATTAGCTTGTTGCTAAAGGTAAATATTCTCTGATGAGAACACTTTGCATGTTTTTATGAATGAACGCTGCCACTGCACTGCAAACATACTGAAGACTGTGAGTTATAGACGTGAATCACAATAAAATGTTACGGTAGAAAGATGTTTAAGAATGAACTAAAGATAATAAATAAGTCCATGTCTGTATTTGCTATAATGTGTATATACACAGTATCTGATAGAGGATGGGTTAAAATCTATGCATTGCTTTAATGACTGTTGATAGGATTGTCAGTGATACATTTAGAATGTTTAAAGAAGCTGAAGATGAAACAAACGCACTGAAACCTGAATTATTAACAAAACATTGAAAACAATCTGCATGTTTTTGTCCCACTTTCAGTTATTAACGCTCCTCATCAACCCGCCCACAGACTCTGTGAAGCGCTCTATTCCAAAATTTAACGAATAAAAGATTATGCTTATACTTACCAATATGTTTTATTTAAGGCACAGCTCTTCTAGCAAGAACATTATGAAACACAATTGTAAAACCAGTGGATGATTCCTTTATATTAATTCATGCATTCCTGTGTTTTACTTTAGCATTCATAGATATTAATCACTACTGGGAACAATGCATTGATCCATAAACATATTGAACTTATGTAGGAGGTATTTTATCTAAAGATTTAGAATTAAGTATATAATACTCAGTGACGTGCCGTCAGGGTAGGCAAGGTAGGCAGTGCCTACCCAAGGGTGAATTGATATTTTGATTATTTGTTTTAATTATAATATAATTATAAATTATTTATTTTTCCATTTCCAATAGCCTACAGTACCTATAAGTTTGAAAGCATCCACGCCCCCTCCCAAAGGCACGTCGCTCCTCTGCCTCCATTCCCATTGCGTGTTTTTACGTGTTTGCGCATGCTCAGTCAGGTCCCCAAGATGACAACCATTTACATCCAAAGGCAGCATAGAGAGCTGCCTTTGCACGTAACCGCGCTATGCTAAATGCTATACGTAAGATCACAGTGCATTAGTGAATTGATATCACATGACCGCTGCTGCTACGTTCTCTAGCTAGTGGGCGGGATAACACTACAGTCAGGATGACAGCGCCAGTGATGATAGAGAAACTTTTTTATGAGGAAAAACGACAGCTTTTAAAAGATGGAGACCAACACCTGAGTTACCAGACCTTCAGCAAAGGTAAGGTTAGAACATTGTTGGTATTTTCTACAGTGAATGGTAGTGTTGTGTTCAAGACCGCACTATCCGAGACCAAGACTTGCCCGAGACCAGAATGCACCGAGACCAAGACAAGACCAAGACTTTCGGGAGCCGAGACCGAGTCAAGACCAAGACCGAGACAAACCGAGACCAAGACCAAGACCAAGACCATAAACATTTTTTTTTTCAATTTAAAAAAATAAATAAAATTATGGCAAGGTTCAACAGTTAAATAACATCTCTCTTTAATTTTAGTTTATTTTAAATACATTTGACGGACAAAAAAAAAGGTGCCTGCAAAAAATTAACTAAAATATTAAAACTACTACTGCTACTGATACATTCACAATTATTCTACATATTTGAAAACAAGATTTTTATGTCAGCTGAATGTACAGCAAGTGTTTAAAAGCATTTCTGCCAAGAAATAATGATTCTTTATTCTGATTCTTTCAGTTGTTCAGGTTTAACAGGTCACAGATTTCACAAGATAAGATTTTAGTTTGAAAAAGCCTTTACACAGGTTATTTTTATTAATTCACTTAGTTGATATAGTTTAATTTGGTTGCTGTAATATAACTGGATATTCAATTCACAAAGATTTCCAACTGTAACTGTAAAAGTGAAACTTTCTGAAATAAAACTAAAAACAAGTTGTCAGCAGTGTAAAAAACATAGAGCTACAGGTAGATGTGAAACTAAATAAAACAAACTCAAACCCTGGAAAAGTCATGTAACAAATTAATCAATAGTTATTATATATATATATATATATATATATATATATATATATATATATATATATATATATAATTATTATTATTATTCTGGATACAGTGGAAACAGAAACTATAAAAAATAATTATATTTTGAACCTGTTTATATTGTGGGGAACATATTATATACATACATGTAATTGGAGTCTAAAGTCACAGAAAAACCACCACTTTAAAAATATTTAATATTATTTGAGTGCAACTCTGCGGCGATGACGCGCTGGTGACGACATAAACCAAGATGGCGGCGGCCCGGACTACAGCCGACATTATGTAATAAAGCCTTAAAAGACATGGATATAATGAAAAGAGTGGATGGACAGATGCATAAACATGCAGACTTTCACACGGACACACACGGATTTATTAAACACACACAAACTTATTAAACACACACGGACTTATTAAACACACACGGACCTCAGTAAACACGGTAAACGGAACAGGCTTCACCGCTCGGCTGGCACTAGGACCCAGAGGCAGAGTAAGTGCGTCCCCTATCCAGCATTCACAGGCTGTAATATCATCAGTTTATCATTTTACCAGTTATTAGAGCTACTGTCTTTACCAGGGAGATAATATTTATTACTGGTGATTGTTTTCAGGAGTTTTACTGGGATTTTTACCGGTGATTAGTTCATTTCTCCCTTGCGCTCCGCGGTCCAAACTGACACCGGAGCCACACAGTATGAATGTGTCACACACGTCACTCAGTCACAATAAGGAAGGTTGTGGTCATTATACGGGGTGGATTAATTAATGAATAAAGGATTGTTTTATCCCGTTCTTCTCCGTGTTATTATCACATTATAAAAAAGTTTAAAATAGCAGGAATTAGTTCTGGTCTCGAACGGTCTTGACGGAAAATCCCGAGTCCGGGCAGCCCGAGTCCAAGACAAGACCGAGTCAAAATGCTTCAGAGTCCGAGACAAGACCAAGACCTTTAAAATTTGGTCTCGAGACCGGTCTCGAGACCAAGACCGGTCTTGACCACCACAACACTAGTGAATGGTATAAAAGGAAGGATTGACTTTGTGGATGCTCCTCACTGAGGCTGTTCTAAGTTGTTGTCATTTTCTCTGTGTTTCTGTGTTTCCAACGCAAACAACAGATGTGCTGTCGTGTCATGAGATATATGTTGTTGGGAGAGTATGGAGGCTATATTAAATAATTGTTTATGTTTCTTTAATGGTGTTTATGATGTTGATTTTGTTAGATGGCTAAATGCTTGTTCATGTGGATCTTGTTGGGTTTTTTTCTTTCTTATTATGAATTTATTATTTTGATAAGCGCATTGAGATGACTGTTGTAAATTGCTTCATACAAATAAAATTGATTTGAATTGAATTAACACTTGACAGCAGAAACATATGAAATTGTCATTGGTGGTCTCGATTTGCAACGTGCCTACCCAGCCCTAGTGGTCACGACATGTCACTGATAATACTTATAAAGGATTAAAAGATTGTGTATAATATCTTCCTGTGAGCCACGGGTTGGATCGTATCCTTCAACAGGTTAAATTTTTCATGTGACAATATGAATAAACTAAACGTAAGCTTGTATAACGTGTCGCTTTGACACTTTTGTGTCAAACTTGCCTTTCTCTCTTTGCTGTTTGAGTTTCTAATTTAGATTCTACTCTCAGCGCAGTCAGCATTTCTGACTCTCCATAAAATGAAATACTCCCGTGAAGTCTAAATGTAGTGAGTCATCGCCTGAAATACTGTTTACAACCTCTGCTTTGTGTCGCCTGCAGGACGGAGATCTGAGCTCTGCAAACACAACCTGCCATGAGTTAAAATAGAGCGATATGAGGATCTGGTGGCCTGGGGCTGCACGTGTGGCCCTTGGTCTAATTTAGTACGGCCCTAGTACATGCACAGACAAAATAATAGAAAACTACATTAAAAAAAAATACAAAAGTACTCAAAAGGTCTCAAAAAACACATAAAATGAGAGAAAACGATAAAATTAAAGAACTCCATAATCCTGAGACAAAAACAAAACTACAAAAAATGGTTTTTTAAAAAAAAGCATAAAAGGAAAGAAAAACACATAAAAGGACAACCAAAATACACAAAATTGACTCCAAAAAACAAAACAACAAAATTTAAAAAATGACTACATTAAATGGTAAAAAAGAAAAAAAAAGTAAAAGGACAACAAAAATGACTCAAAAACACATAAAATGGATAAAAAGCACAACATAAATGATTTCAAAAACACAACAAATACATTTGAATAATTCCAAAAAAACCCAAACCAAAAAAGCACAAATGACTCTAAAAAAACATAGAATGATAGAAAAATACACCAAAAGCCGAACAGAAATACACAAAATGAACCGCAACAAACAAAACAACAAAAATAACAGAAAAATAAACAAAAGGACAACAAAAGACAAATATTACCACACACAATGACAATAAAACCACACAAAATTAGAAAAAAAATATATACAAAATGACAAAAAAATGTACAAAAATAAAACAGAAAATCACATAAATTCACACAAAGTATTTGTTGTTTCCTGTATTGATACTCAGATTGGTCATTATTCTAATGCTGATATTAATGTTGATCATGTGACCCTCAGATCAGTAAACAAACTGCTGTGCTATGATAGAAGGTGTCCGTCTATGAACTAGAGATCTATTGTTTTTATCTCTGTGGTAATGTTTAGTATTTATAGTTTCCAAAATTGTGCGTCAGGTTCTTAAAGTTTGTTACAAACCTTTTCATTGTAGGTTATTACAGGTTATTGCAATCATCATGAAAACATGATCACACTTTAACTTTTGGAAGCTCACAGGTTTGCTTTATGTTCATTAAAACATCATTATAGAGACATTTAAAAACTAAAACTATTGACTGTAAAACCTAATCTGATACACTTGTATATGCATTTATAAATACCACTTACAGTTTAAAGATAATCTGCAAATGATTTAAACACAAACATCTTCAACATGAATATAAAGATAATGTAAATCATTATGTGGGTCATAATGGATGCTAATGACGCTGGAATAGACCTGAGGGTTTGCTTTAAATAGAAAGGGTAGAGAGGAGGAAAATGGAAATCACATGTGAATGACGAGAGAAGCCAGGTCATTAAAGTGTCCATATCTATAGGCATATTAATGATATATAGAACGATAGGGAGCTACTCAACAAAAACAGCTTATATTTGATATACTGTTCATTGGTTATGCCATACCTAACATATTGTGTAAATGTGTGGGGAAATGCAGGACAAACTATTATAGATACATTAGTAAAATTACAAAATAGAGTCATTAGAATTATTAATAAAGTAGGAAATATTGATGCATCTAAAAAAAATTTTATTCAACAAAAAACCTTAAAATTGCAGGATATTGTATATATTAAAATATTAGAGATAATGTTTAAAGTAAAAAATAATATTGTTTCTAATTGTATTCAATACTTTTTTAAGTAGGAGAGATTATTATTATTATTATTATGTTGCCATAATAGATGTTTGGTGTGTGTGTGTGTGTGTGTGTGTGTGTGTGTGTGTGTGTGTTGCTGTTCAACAATTAAAGAAAGGTATTAATAACAAGTGTGTGGAGGGAAACGGACATGCCAGTGTTTTTCAAAGGGGTCTGGAATTAAAATGGAGTCGCCTGAAATGTCTATTAATTTATTAAATTATATATTTTATTTAATTATTATTATTGTTTAACCATTATTCTTTACCACACACAATCTCGAACAAAAGTATTCTATACTTTCACTGGCACATCTGATCCCTTTGTGCACTAATAATAAATATGTATAACAAACATGATATTGAAAAAAAATACTAATAATTCTAGAGAAAAAACATCTCTAGGGTCGGCAGAAATTTGTGAAATAAAAATGAGATCATGACCTGAAAAAGGGCTAAAAATATTATTTTTAAATATAAGTTGTATTTAAATTGTATTGATGTACAATATTAACCAATAATAATATCAATCAATAAACATAGCTCCGCCCCCAAAGCCTTCATGTCATAACCCGTAGTCTACATAACCTGAATATAGAAAGGCTCCACCATAAAGTACCTGTGTCAAACTCAAGGCCCAGGGGCCAAATCTGGCCCTTTAGAGCCTCCAATTTGGACCACAGAAGAAATTGAAAGTCAGAAAACATGAATAATTGTATAAATCACCAAATAAGTCAGTTGTTGTTGTAGTTGTTTATTTGGAGGGACTGAGATATATCTCAGTCCCTCCAAATAAACAAATTCATTGAAACTCCACAATAATAGTAGGACTTGGTCTACCAATTTATTTTAATCTAAAATAGTTGAAAAAACTAAATTTATCCAAAAACCTGCAATTTCCCTGAAAATATTCCACATAATGGTAAAAAAGAAAAAAAAAAAAAGTGAAGTGAAGATCCTGCATGGATTGATATACGTCACTTTGTTGCATATTCTCAGTGCTTTACATATTTACACATCATTTCTACCTGGAGGTAAAACAACCTATTGATGTTGAAATTACTCATTTTACCCACTTAAAATCTGCAGCCCACAGGAGATCAAACTGCTCTGTATACATAATATGTTGATTTTGTGAGTTTAAAATATGTAAAGCTGCTTTTATCCTCAATAAAAAGGATAATTTCACAAACATTTGGTAAACTATGAAGTTTTACTCCATAATCAACGTTTCTGAAGGGATTTCTCTTTGTGTGCAACACACACGCACACGCACACGCACACACACACACACACACACACACACACACACACACACACACACACACACACCTTCCAGACAGCAGAAAGGACAGCTGGTTGATGGGCGTCTTTCCCTCTACAGCGTACGTCTCTCCAGCCTTCAGCTCCACCACTCTGTTCTCAAAGGCGTTGGCCACCTCCTTGAAGACGTGCACGGGGACGCCCAGCGGCAGGTACACGGCCTGGTACAGACAGGTCAGCTCGTCGCTCTTTAGGCCCTCCTGGTGCAGCCGGTAGAGCAGGTGGCAGATCTGCAGCAGGCACAGCACCAGCAGCAGAAGGTTCCAGGTGAAGACGTCCAGGCCGCACATGGTCATCCACCCCCAAAGGGTCAGGCACAGGAAGGCCGGCGACAAAAAGCCGAAGATGAAGAGGCACCCGTGGGGGCCGCTGCCGCCCATGTAACCCAGGAACAGGATGGTGTTGCCCAGGTGGTAGATGGCACCTTCTGTGTTGTTGGTCCAGCCATCGCAGACAGGAGCCAACAACAGGCTGTCCAGTAGCGTCACGTTCTCTGCACTCATGACAGAACTCTTCAAACCAAAGACCTGTGGAGCTCTGTGAGATCAATCCCAAACAAAACCACTTCAAATCTCTTTCCAAGATCTCATGGATCTACTTTCTCTGAGGACACAGCTGGATCTGATTTCCTCTCATCATGTCTTCCTCCTGGTCTGTGGAGCACTGTGGGACCAACAGCTGGAGGAGAAGGGAAGAATCAGAGGGCGGGAGGGCGTGGATGGAGCCACACAGGGATAACCATGTTTGGAATTGAAACCCAAGGAGGAGAGGGTGGCCGACAGAAAGCAGGCCTGCTACTTAACATAACACTCAGAGAGAGGGAGAGCAGAGGAGAGGGGACAGGAAACGGGAGAAGGAGGGAGACGGGGAGAAGGTCTCTGAGAAACTGGCCAACTGTTACACACTTTAAAGAGAACGTTTCCCAAAGACTTGATCACACTGAGCTACGGCTCTAATGCTAATGCTACTGCTGCTGCTGCTGCATGGTGACACAGACCAAAATAAGAAGAGGGAAGTACCACAGGTCACATTTCAACACCTCACTTATCCAGAGGTGACAAGTAACCAAGTACAAATACTTTGGTATTGTACTTAAGTAGTATTTCCTGGTATCTGTACTCCACTTGAGTATTTATTTTTTGGCGACTTTTTACTTTTCCTCCTTACTTTTTGAAACAAATATCGGTACTTTCTACTTCCTACATTTTAAAAGTGAGCCTGTTACTTTTAAGACCTTTGAAGATGACGTCACAACGTAAAAAGACGCAACCTGACAACCACGACGGTGCTTGTGAAAGGCTTTTCAGCAACACGACCCATTCCAGAAACCTGGAGAACATGATTCTCTTAAGACTAAATGAAAGATTTTGGTAGTTTGAGCTTTTTTCTGTCCCTTAGTTTTATGGTTAACATTTCTAAGTTCTTCAAAAAATGTAAACTCAAAGCTGCTCTGGGTTTAATTTAGCATTTGCACCTTTTTTTTTCCTTGACACATTTTGTTTACATATTGTATCAATTATGAGTGTCTCCACGTGTTCAAAGGGAACAGATCTAATTTAATTCCATGTACCAGTATTCTACAAATTCTTGAAAAAATTAAAGTTATGGAATTTGCTGGTTTAAAACCCTGTCTTATTATTGAAGGAACATTTGCTTTACTTTTTTTTTTTACCCAAATACATTTAGTAGCATGTACTTTTTTTAAAAATTTTACTCAGATATAGGAGCAACTTTAATGGTTTTACCACAGTCAGTTTTTATTCAAGTATCTATACTTTTACTTGAGTACTGAAGACTAGTACTTTTGCCTCCTCTGCTTTTATCCAGACAGGAAAGCCAACATTTATACACTCGAAATATGAAAATATGTGAAACTAAAACCAATACACAGAGGACTTTCCGCTTCAGAAAGATAATTTATCAGGATGAGACGAAGTTTCCATGGAAGCTTCAGGGAGTCAAAGGCCAATGGCCTACTGGTAATTAAAGGGTCATTTCACAAATGGTCAACGAACTTTGGTCTCAAAAAATTCAGACATTTTCACCAATTGTTCCGTGATAATTCCATAGTCACACTAAATTTTTTGTTTGATCGAATTAATACTGTTTTGAGATATGGACACTCCCATTTTCAGCTTCCAATAACTCAGGAACTACACCACATAGGAGACTGAAATTTAATACAGCTCCACCTGCTCTCTCAGAATATACAAAAAGATCTGCTATACATTCTATCTGGTGGACATGACAGCTCATCAAATTTGGAAAACAGTTTGTTGGTGTTTGGGTCTGGAACATGTTTGGGTCTTCAGTAAACTACTTAGCATATGTCTCAGCTCCCTGTAATGTGATCAGCTTAGAGCTATGAACATAGACTGTTCACATCACTAATGATTAGTCACATATAAGCACTGGTCTTGGGTGATACGCTCTAGAAATCCAAAAAAAAGTTTTTTTTTACTTTTTTCATTGACCCATAACTGACCTTGGTTTTATTTTATAGTATAAAGATTAATCTTTCTTGGGACATAAAACTATTTCTCTTAATGCTTATTTTGAACCCCGACTTTGGCTTCATTTACCTCTCACCAATATTGAAAACCATTGTAGCTCGTCTGTCTTATAATCATGTATTGTTCATTAGGTTTTCACTAGTGACATAAAAAAATTCAAAAACATTGCATCAGAAAAACATTTTCACTAAATTGTCCATACCTCAAGAATTCATCCAATCAAACAAATTTACAGTATGTAATGTAAATATTAAGAAACAGTTGGGAAGCATTTAAGCTTTTTTTGAAACAAGTGGGTGGAATGTACTGAAGATTCACTGAAACAAAGACGGTTCCTCAGAAATCTAACAAATGTTCATTTGTTATAGAAGGAAACAAACCGTTGATCTGTGCAGCAATGCTGTCAGAAAGCATTTACAGGCCTTGTACGTGTCCCTGGACCACAGTTTGAGATCTTATGAGTTGAATGATCTTCTCTGCCTTTTCTATTGGTTAGAAAGCCTGCAGATAAAGAGGTTAGTGTTGGAGTTCACTTTGGCAACACGGAATCCTCCAACAACCTCCATTTCACAAAGATTTTCAGTTTTAGTGTTGGGATGTTTTACACCTGAGATGGGCACAACTGGTGCTTGTTGATCAAGTTTCATGTGACCCCCAAAACTAATACACTAAATCTAAAAAATAAAAAAATTACAACAAAAAATGAAAAAAATCAGAAAAAGCATGAAAAAAAAAATACTCAAAACTCAAACCCTTGTTATTTTATTGTCTTAATGCTCAGATTGGTCATTATTCTAAATGCTTTCATGTGTTAGTGACCCTTGGATTAGTGGTTTGGGAGCCACTGATGAAGTCCTCCATTGTCTAGTTTTTAATGTTCTAAAAAAAACCAGTGCAGTGAAAGGCCTGTGTTGTATTTATCGCTACACAAATAAATGTAGATTAAAATACAAAAATTTGACAAAAATGTAATAAATGACATTGAGGTTAATTTATGGATCAAACACTTGCTGTAATTGATCACCTTTGCTCGACTGTAACTCGTGAAAATGGATGGATTTTCCATAATTCCAATCATACTTGAAAATGTCAAAGTTATTTCTGAACTTCGCACTTTGAATCAAATGCCATGGGTAATTAAAACCATGAAAGGTGTGTGTGTAGTAACATTGTTATCTTCTGTGGCGCGTGTGTGTGTGTGTAGTAACATTGTTATCTACTGTGTGTGTGTAGCAGTGGACTGCAGCGCTGGCCTTTCCAAACGTGTGAAAGTGTTGGTCGCTTACTTCAGTGACGGCGACACGGTGAAGCAGTAAAGAACGCAGATATGCCAACTATTGACTTTGCAGGGTCGGGAGTTATTTTTAAACACGAGTACATACCAGGACGAGCAGCTGTGGAGAGAGAGAGAACACGCTTTCACTGGGGTACAGAACGACAGAGCAGCCACTTATTAAAGAGAGGAACACACACACACACACACACACACAGGAGATAACAATGTTACTGCATAGACTTTAATCTGATTTAAGATGGTCACATTATTTAAATTCTACAGAAACAAAAAGAAAAGACGATGAATCCTCTTCACAACATTGAGCTTCCAGTGAACGTATAAACAGGAGGAGAAGAGCCGTCGCTCCTCTTCTTCACAGGAACAGCACACTGCAAGAAAACACACATTACAACATTTACGACACATTACAACATAATAAATCAATTTTATATAACACTTTTTTGGACACTGTCGCTTTACAGAATGAAGGCATTATTCTTTCACTCCACACTTAGTGGTGGAAAGCTACTATTGTAGCCACAGCAGACTGACAGAAGCAAGGCTGCCATAGTGCGCCATCAGCCCCTCCCACCACCACCAACACTCACTCACACACTACACTCATACCAGGCAATGTGGGTGAAGTGCCTTGCCCAAGGACACAATGACAGATACCACTGAGGTGACTGTCCCCCACTGTGGCCCCTGGAATTCTCAGTGGTCTCCATCACCTACTAACCAGGACCAGACCTGCTTAGTTCAGAGATCTAACGGGATCGGCCAATGACAGGTTGGTAGGAATTAACGATATGGACTAAAAAAAATTATCCTGAAAATTCCTGGTATTTATCACAATAACAATAAACATCACAATAAATAAATGAAAAACAATTCCCAACTTAAAGTGTAAACAGGTTCCTTACAAACACAAACACATCTGAATACATTAACATTAGACACTCAAAGAGCTCATGAGCTGATAATTTATTGAATATATTAGTGCATGTGCGTCACTATTAGTGTTATTGTACGTAAATAATTTATTTCCTCACTTGAAATGAAATCATTTTCTTAAAAAAAAAAAAAAAAAAAGCACAAATAACTCCATTAGTGTTTTTACTGCTGCCGAGTCTTGTTTCATTGATCTGATAATGAGTTACATAAAGTTATGGTTTATAAATAACTGATTTCCTATAATTAAATCAAGCTGATGATTTAATCATTCAGGATATTTAGGTGTAATAATCTCAATAGTTACATTAGTCAAATGGGACCAGCTTTGTCTGTGAACACTTGAAATATAATTAGAAAATATTGCGTTTCACAAGTTGGGACAAATGAATAGTGACATTATTATTTATGCTAATATTTATTTCACACATGTGACATGTTAGTTTTTATCCTTCCATACAAGTATTAAATCTGACCATAAACAAATCGATGGCTCTCTGTGGCTTTATGACAGTAAGATGTGTTCTTTTCACTTGGTCTATTCCTTATAAGCCGTGGTTAGCATTAGCCCAGTCTGTGCGTGTCTGTGCGTGTCTGTGCGTGTCTGTGCGTGTCTGTGCGTGTCTGTGCGTGTCTGTGCGTGTCTGTGCGTGTCTGTGCGTGTCTGTGCGTGTCTGTGCGTGTCTGTGCGTGTCTGTGCGTGTCTGTGCGTGTCTGTAGGCTCCAATGCCATGAACAGCGTTCAACTCCAGAGAATAATAAGTTGTTAACTTGTCGGTAATTTTGGCCCCTGGAACAAACGACGTTCCATCGCACATTCAGGCTGGTTATGGCCACATTTACTACACACACACAGAGGTGTAAAAAGTACTGATAAATCCTACTCAAGTACGAGCACTGTTACTAAAGTACAAGTAAGTCATAAATAAAATACTCATGTACAAGTAAAAAGTACTTCCATTAAATAGTACTTAAGTTACTAGTTACTTTCACCCCCGACGTTATTTTTTGTAATAAATCTTGCCACGGTTCCCTTTGCGTACAGTAAACATCTGAACAACATGGCTAAATTTTGTTCAGATTGAAGCAGGGCCCATAGTGGCTACAGATGATGTGAAATTTTGGAAATATATGATACTCAGTGACAATAAATCATGTTTTAAATACAGAAATATGTGGTCTGCCCAAAAAGAACCAGAGATGTACATCCAATATGAAGCCAATTCTCATTAGGGAAGGATATCAAAGCAGAAACAATTGAACTAATGTATGAAAATCAACTGTAGCAAGTTTAGGAATAATATTAAACATTAGGTCAAAGATACGCAAGTTTTTGTACAAAAAAGTTCAGGTGGAAGCCCACTTTACCACAACTGTGTTAAAGTTTTCTACAAGTTTAGAAACAAGTGTGTAACTAATATGTCAGTCGAATTGATTCCAATCATTATTAGACTTTTTGCAATTTGGCTTGAAATAAACATTTTTTATTCAGGATTCAGCTCGACCTGTAGTTTCACGTAGGCTCTTGTTTTAAAACTCTTAATTTTGTGACTGACAGCAGTGGAAAAAGGCAGTTTGCCGAGTTGTCGACTGTTCCCTGTGTGAGCATATGGCCTGGTGTGTGTGTGCTGTGGTCTTTTGTTCAGAATGTCAGGTTGTAGCTGAGTTTCTTAGGAGACGTATAGAATTATTCATTCATTCATTCTTTACAACATTTAGAACCGTGAGATTCACAGAAGCTAGAGCTGCCCCCACCGGCGGGTCCATTGTTGTTGAAGAGGTTAAATTACAATTATTTTCAAAAACCTGGAAAATTCCTGCAAATTATTGCACAGAATTCTGGCAAATTACTTTGAAAATTTCCAGACATTTTGTTGCAACGTCAAGGAAGTTTGACCAATAAGCGGATTCGGCATCTCGCTGAGCGCAAAGCATGCTGGTCCGGGTCAAAGGGCAGGACTACCCAGCTCCCGCCTAGCTCGCATCATAAAACGTAAACATGGCCGAGTCTGACAAAGATATTGAATATTTTGAGCGTTGTAAAGTGGATGTTTTAAAAGAATATTGTAAGAGACGTGGACACGTTACTGGGAAGAGGAAGAAAGAACTGGTGGCCCTCGCTTGGGCATTGTCATTTCAAAAAGCGCCTATAGTTTTGACAAAACAGCAGGAACGAGAGGCTGTCAACCTTGATTATAAATTTCTGCTCGAGATCGATGTTGACAGTTGATCCTGGGGGGATCGGGCATATTGTGGCGAGAAAGAAAAGGACGCCAACAAACCCCCGAAACCTGCTGGGTGAGAGACACCTCTCTAACATGTACACCACAATATAATATTTATATACTAGTTTACTAGTTAGCTTTAATGTAGTACAGTATATGTCAAACTTACTGATTTAATCCATTCGGCACGACGTTCTGAATCTTTTCTTTCAGTAGGAAATGGGATGAGTACGTATGGCGGGTCGCATATACTGTACATCGTGAGGTTCCTTTATTGCACTCATGAACGGGGCAAAACTCTTTCATCCACGTATTAAGCCCACGTGTACCGTTGGAACAGCCACGCACTGAACAATGGGACCCTGGCATATTGCCTTAAAACGACCTTAAGCAAAGTAAATGCCTAAAAGTCCGTATAAGTAGCCGGTTGTTCCGCTAGACAGGGGCTTTGTTGACACGCTGGGCAGTCGTGAACTCTGACCCGGATATATTGACCCGGGAATCGCGCATGCGTACTGATAATGCTGATTTGGCTTATTGCTCAACTTTCAGGAATTGGTTTGAATTTGAGCTTTTTTTCCTTCACAAAAACATTTAAAATACTTATTTTTTGATCCGGCCCATTAGAGGTCGATATGACTTTTAGCTGCTGCTCCTAATCCTGATTATGTTATTTTAATAAAATAATTCTGCTTTTACACACCAACATCATGTCCATCTACTTACCAAACACAAACACACACAAGGAGGAGGAGCTAAATCTTGAATCCCAGAGCCCTCATACAGTCTTTATGAGCCTCAATCAGCTCTGAGCAGCTTTCTTCTCCTTTCTCAATGATGCTGTGAGAGAACACACATAATAATCACTTTATAATCTACATTAAAGCATGAGTGCGTGAGTTCCTCTAAGGCCATCTACTCACCAAGCATCCCTAACCTTCTTAGTCTCAGGACAAGCACAACATGGTCTCAGAGGTTTCTTCTGCTCTGTGTTTTCTGTCCCTACAGGAGACTCCACGCTGGCAGCAGATAATTCAGACATCTTTCACCGACAAACTATAAACAGAAAACAAGATATGAGTTCAACATACACACAGAAATACATACATTTAAAATGAATACAATAAATGAATAAAGGAAACCCCTGAGGCATTTTTATGAACTGTATGAAAGGTCAGTTCACCCACTCCTCAAACTCTAAAAAATAGAATTATATTTATATTAGGGGTGGGAACCTCTGGGTATCTCGCAATACACAATACACAGCTTACGATAATGATTATCTCATGATATGACAATACTGCGATTATCGATATATTGGTCAGAAATCAATCTACAATAATCTATGACATAACAAGAAAAAAACATTAAGTGAAAAAATACTATTTTTATTTTATATCTCTGAAAGACAATAAATTGAAAAAGTGTCCTATGAACAGTGACACTATTTTAGTGCAACATTTCTGTAAATAAGTGTCAACATACTAATGTAAACAAATAAGTATCTCCAATAGTGCTTTATGTAAACAATAAATAGGGTCTTTCTCACCAGTGACACCAGTATAGTGTAATATTCCAGTAAACAATATATGGTTCCTTCAACAGTGACAACATTTATGTGAAGACGTACCTGCACATTTTAGTGAAAAAGCAGAGATGGTTTTGAAGAAAAAAAAAAAAACGATAGCGCGAGCATATCGATAATCGACCGCGCGAAAAAATATTGTTATATATCGCCGTATCGTCACACTCCTACTTTATATATTATACATGGTCAATGTATTTTTCCATTAGTTGGGCTGGTGTAGACATAAATAACAGACTTGTCATTATTTAGTTGTGACAGTTTTTCGTTGACGGTTCTTCAAAAAATTAAATTTAAGTATATGCCTTTTAAGCGTTATATAATGGTATGATCTGATGGTTGGTTTATTACGTCGGTAATTTACGGAAGTGGATTGGGGCCAATTTTAACGGAGAAAACAATTTTGGGCAGATCAAGATTTAAGTTGAAATGTAACGTCACGATGAAAGTCAAAACAAAACTAGATTAAAGTGGAAATTTAGAAAATGACCTCAAAATATAATATTGTGACTATTAGCAAACCCTCGACTTTTATCATGACATTGTATTCTAAGTTTATTCTCAAATCTTGACTTTAATCTTGTTTTATCAACTTTAATCTCAACATTAGACTTCAACGTTGTCTATATTTCTCCATCAAAATTGGACCTAATGCGCTTCCGTAGTAATTACATGATATTTGGGAAAGTCGATAAAATGCATACATGCATTCCCAATAAAAAGCTTTAGGATTGTCAAGATAAATCTAGTGATTTTATTCTCATTTTTATTTCATATTTATTGTTAGGATTAAAACTGCTGGTGTCTGAGTGTGTGTGTGTCGGGATAGTGTTGGGTGAGAGGTAGGGGTGTGTGTGTGTGTGTGTGTGTGTGTGTGTGTGTGTGTGTGTGTGTGTGTGTGTGTGTGTGTGTGTGTGTGTGTGTACCACTACCTGTCAAGAATGAATGAAAGTCTGCACAATCGTCTGGATAAGCAATAAAAGTTGTTTGGCTCATTAGATAGTTTCATATTTTTTATTGTGGAACATAAAATGCTTGACGGACTTTATCAAAAAATGCACAAATTCAACTACTGCCATGCCCGACTCTGAAACCTCTGGCTCCCTCTATTTGGGGGGGGGGGGGGGGTTATAATTAAATGTTAGTGGTTAAACTGGTTCAATCAGGTCAAACAGGAACACACACACTGTTAGAGATGAACTAGTCGTGTTTAAACACAAACCACATGTGATTATGGGATGTTATATATATATATACATATATATATATACATACACACATACATATACACACACTTATAACTAAATTTGTTGACATGGTCACCAATCATTTTAAAAATGCCCCATTTTTTGGACTACGGGGGCCAGAAATGCCCCCATATACAGTATATGTTCCTAATTTCAAACCCTGACATTCGCTAACGGCTAACCTATTACAACATAGACAAAGGGCATCTGATTTTGCGTGAACGTAGAAAAACAAAAGGGAAAATACGTAATTCCCTTCCTGAAATGGAAATTTAAAGCAGAAAATGCAACGTGACTCTGAATATAGACTAAAGAAAAACAATTTGTCTTTGTAAACTTGTGAGGAACGCAAATTCTCACGCAAAATCTGACGACGCGACATGACGGAGTTAACTTTCTGAAATGGAAATATCTGTATAACACGGACTACACTCGTCTCTCACCCACACGTTTTGAGACAATATCACATTTCCACCTATGGGTAAAACAGGTGGTCTAATGTTAGCTTTAGCAAGTGTAGCTGGACGTCAAATCACACGTAAAATCTTGTGTGATCTCAGCATATAAAATGATAATTAACTTCATTAATCTCATTAAGCATGTTTAGCTTGAAGTCAGAAGTCTAAAATGTGACAAAAATGTGAACAACACTGAAACTGATCAGGGGAGTTTTTGAAATGGGAAATCGTACAGTTTCATTGCTTTTTCAAATGGTACAGTGCTGAGAATTCCCTGTTGAAGTGAACACAACTAACAGCGATAGCCCTGAAGTCAACCACTTCCTCCTCCACAATAAAAGAGGATTAGCTCCAAATCAGTTTGGTTCTTTGGTCCAAACAAACGCAAAGTGTCTTTAAAGTCCTTAAAATGAGAACAGTGGTGATGATAGTATTTCACTGTGTGTGAAACAAAGATAAATATAATCTCACTAAATGTTCCACATTCTCAGAAGAACATTATTCTCAGAAAATTACAACTTTACTCATGAAATTTTACGACTTCAATTTTGAAATGACTTTAATCTCAAAAAATTACAATTTTATTAAGCTATGACTTCATTCTCAAAATTATGATTTAATTAAGATACAAATTTATTCTCATAAATGTACATTTTTTATGACGAATCACATCACGACTTTATTCTCAAAATTACAACTTTATTCTCAAAATACGACAACTTTAATCACACAGTGGATAGATTTTTATTTTATTTTAATGTGGCCCTAATACACCGTATAAAGTAAGAGTTGATTAAAAACAAAGGCTATATCTGAACTGTCTTCTCATAATTTTGTAAACTACAATGTTACAACACTAATATTTCATTTTAGCATTTTCTTTTCAAACTAGTCTGTTTCTAATATAATCTAATGAAGAAATTATCTTGATAGTAAATCATCGGCATGTCAGAATCCTAAAATAAAGGCTTTATTCAGTATTTGTTGTAAAATTAATGTCCATGACAGCTAATGTAGCCTGTTGCTAAACATTCACTTCACATCATCTCGTTCACAACACTACTAAAGACTGCTTTCTTTCTCATTAAAGCATATATTTTTTTCTATAAACGTGCCGAATGGTTGACTAGTGATGTTTTCTGTGTGTATTGCATAAGCCTGCTATGATCAGCTAGCTGTCACATGTCACACACACACACAAACGCTCAATAAACGTGTCTCTGCGTTTTTACAAGAGTGAATAAATGTTTTTAAAACACAGCGGTTTAATGTCGTGTTCCTTAGTGATGTTGAACAACTGCAAACTTACGAAATACGAAGTGTTGTCTTTGCTCAGAAGCTGAAGATTCACCTTCAAACCGAAAGCAGCGTGGTTGATTCAGGAAGAACCGCCCCCTGTTATATAGACTCACCACGTGACTGGAACCAGGGGCTTCTGGGAAACACAGTTTTCACTCAACGCAGAACGATAAATAAAATAAAATAAAATAAAATAAAATAAAATAAAATAAAATAAAATAAAATAAAATAAAACATTAAAATGAAATAATATTTGACATTTGTAAATATATAAATAAAAAGTAATTCAAAAATAAATTAAAGGAGACATTGGTTAATTAGATACTTTTATATATTTGATATGGTACAAGAACAAGATAGCTTGACATTTCAATAAAGAGCAGGTTCAGTAAATTCTAGTTTTTTGAATGAAAAAAAAAAATCATATATTAGTCAGTTGTAGGTAGTTGTAATTGTCTTTAAGCTACAATACGTTTTGTAATCAAGGTTTTAACTTAATATTATAAAGGTTATTTTGAATCGTTGCTATTATTATTATTATTATTATTATTATTATTATTATTATTATTATTATTATTATTATTATTATTATTATTATTATTATCATCACCTGCACTCATTTATATTTATATTCATATTCATCCATCAAATTCATTATGATTAAGTTTATAACTATACTGTTTCAGGTTTATTTTTGTTTTTTCGCACCATCCACTCAGTAAAACTCCTTGCATTGTCTAAAAACTCTACTTGGTAATAAAAGTGATTCTGATTCAATTATTAATATATTATTATTATTTATTTATTTATTTATTTATTCATCATTATTAACTGAAATACAATATATAAAAAACATTTAAAAATACTTATAAATAAATGCTTAAGATAGATACTTTAACATTTTTCATACAATATTAAGGAGTTTTATATTGTAGCAAATTTAGTTAATGATTATTTATAAGTCATATCATGAAAACTGTAAAGGAAACCATTAAAGGAAAAGTTTCCTGCTGATGAGCAAAAGTGGTGTGAATAACTTCAACTGTAAGCAAAACTTAATGGTGTCAAATGAGTTTTTTAAAGGAGAGTTGCTTATATTCTGCCTCGACCTGCAATAACACACACACAGACACACCTTCTGAACAGTGGGTGTGCGTCAGAACAACAAAGCTGTGCGTAAGCAGCAATACTGAGTCTCTTCATCTTTCCCACAGCCAGCTGTGTGCCAGATAAACCAGCAACTAAGCACAATGTAGATCTGCACTGTGATGTAGTACGGTGGATCCAAACTGCAGCACAGTTTAATACACACAGTGCACAGGATCACTGTGAGACCTAGAAAGATAAAGGTAATTATTCCACTGTTCAAATCCTCATTAAGCCTGTTTGACCTGAACTCTGCATGTACTGAGTGACATTCCCTGAAGTAAAATGTCCTCTAAAGTGGAAGAGGACGAGTCTGCTCACCTCTGCTTCACTGCAGTGATCACAGCCTCTTTAGTCGTAGCTATATTAGCTATATTTTAGACAGGCAGCAGAGATGCACCATTATCATAACAGGGCAACGAAATATGAGGGTCACATTATCAACATTCCTGTCAGCATTTAGAATAATGACCAATCTGAAGAACAAAAGGTTTGTGTATTTTGTTGTTGCTTTGTGTGTGTGTGTGTGTGTGTGTGTGTGTGTGTGTGTGTGTGTGTGTGTGTGTGTGTGTGTGTGTGTGTGTGTGTGTGTGTGTGTGTGTGTGTGTGTGTGTGTGTGTGTGTGTGTGTGGGCCACACGAGATTAGTCCGAGTAATAATGTACATATACAAATATTTTAAGTGCCAGAAAACACAGTGACAATATATTAATTAATTTGTTTGTTGTTCTTTAAAAAAAAATAATAAAAAAAATTCAGTGAAATGGTCCTAAACTTTTCAGACTTTAGGTTGGTTCTTCTTCTGCAATTCCTCTTCACAATGTAAATGGTGAAGAGACACTGCACCCAGCAGTTCATGTATTGTACTGCAACAAAAAATATTTTATGATGAATTTACAACATTAAAAGACGCATCAACGCAATTGTCGTCAACATTATCAATTATGTTACTAATAATTTTCGCATTATTGTATATGATACAGACATTATGGTTGGCGCAAATCTAGAGATGGTCTATATATTTAATTCTATTTTTTCTTTTGCCCCCTCCTGGCAAGAATATCAAACTCAGCCTATGTTGAGGAGGTAAATCAAAGGCTGACATATGGACGGCTCGTTCTTTACTTGTTCTTGAGCTGTGTGCGTGCACAGATTTGACTAAATTTAGGCGTCACGGGTTCGGGCTTGAAAAAAGATAGGCTTAATTTGGATTCGGTCCGTATTCTCTCGGTCTCGAGTCGAGCTGGGTTGAACTTTAGAGGTCGATTACAGCTCTATTTCACAATTATCTGAACCAGTGATCCTTATCATGGTAGCATGATCATTAGCACTTAAAATCCAAGTTAAAGGCACTCTTCTTCTTCTTCTCTACGTGCTGTCCGTTCCTTGAATGACCAGAGTCAGAGCTTGGTCCACATTGCAGACAGTAAGTCAGACTGGTTTCCAGTTAGGGTTGGACTTCACCAGAGCTGCTCTGTGTCACACATTCTGTTCATAACTTTCATGAACAGTTTAATGGAAAGTTTCTAGGTGCAGCCAGGGCGTCGTGGGGTCCGGTTTGGTCACCTCAGAAATGGGTCACTATTTTATACAGATGATGGGGTCCTCTTGGCTTCAAAAAGTTGTGACCTTCAGCTTTCACTGAATTGGTTCACAGCCAAATGTGAAGGGGTCGGGATGAGAATCAGCACCTCTAAATCTCTTCCCTTTCTCCTGGTTGAGGATGAGATCCCCTCCCGAGTACCTCTCAATTTACTTCATTCCTACCCTCACCTATGGTCAAGACTTCTGAAACAAGTTTTCTCTTCTGGACTCACTCTTAGAGAAGCTCGGTCATTTGAGAGGGGCTCGGAGTAGAGCCCCTGCTCTTCCGCCTTAGTTGAATTTGCTCGAGCACATTAGGACGCCTCCCTGGTGAGGTGTTCAGAGAACGTACCACAGGTAGGAGACCATGAGGGAGATCCAGGACACGCTTGACAAGCTGACCTGGGAACTAGAGGATGGATACCTGAGCAACGGGACTTGACGTCACACCGTGTCCTTGCGTGCAGTGTCCTTGCCATTCCTGCCTGCAGCAGTAGCAGTTAGCGCTACTTCAGCACTGCCGACAGAACCATGGAGCAGCGGAGGACAGCCTTAAAGCCATCCACCGTTGATACAATTCCTTTTCTGCACAAAAACATGGATTATCCTTAGCTTTGATGCCTGGATCACGTAAATAGATCCATTGGGTTTGTTTGTGTTTGACGTTCACTTGTTGCCTCGTGCACTGATCTGTTCCGTTGACATTAACAGTTTGTTAATAAAAGCAGGCTTTCCACTAAAACAAATGGAAATATGTCATTTGTATAAGGATTCGGGGCGGGGTGGGCTTGGACATAAATTTATTAATGCCTATCGGGTTTGGGTTTGGGTCAGGGTCGGACGAAAAAATGCGGCCCAATCCACACTACACTAGAAACGCCCCAGGCTGAGCTGGAAAAAGTGACCAGGGAGAGGGAAGTCTGTGCTTCCCTCCTTAGGATGCTGCCCCCACAACCCGACCACGGATAAGTGGCAGGAGATGATGATGGACAACAAACGGACCTTAAGCTAAACATTTCTTTGGGTCCTGAACTTTAGGGTTTTTAAAAAAACATTTTTTATATAAAGCGAAATATATGGAAATGTCCAAAAATACCTTCCCTCCCTGCAGAGGGTTAATGTGTGCTGGACGGTGCCCTCTTGACATTGATTCATTGATTGGACTCCTATACTGAATAGTTGATGAACTGGGAGTGCATGGGGAGGGGATGGGAAGGGGCAGAAATAGAGAAAGAAGAAAAAAGTGGGAGGGAGAACAAACTCAGACCTGCACAGAGGCAGTGTTCCACTCTCTGCTCAGTGCAGCTCCTCTCAGCTCTGAGGTTGGAACTCTACTGGAGCATTACAGTGAAGAACGGGAGGGAAAGAGTCAGACTGGTCCTGAGGAGAGGGTTAAGGTTGGGATGATGGCCTGAAGTCCACCATGGAGAAGCGCAGAGGTTCCAGACTATGCAGCACCTCCACCTGTGGATGGAGAGCCCTGCTCCTGCCTCAGATCAACAGACAGTCCCTGTACCTGTACGGCAGCGAGGTGGCTGTGGAGCAGGAGTGCGTCCGACAGCTGCAGAGCGGAGTCTTTGTCATTCACCCCTTCAGCCTCATGAGGTATTTCATTCATCAGCTGACGGATTGAGGACAACATCAGCTCCACATCTGTCACTGCACACATCAGCACTTTATTCTTCTGTAAGCTTTAGTTTATTTTGACAGCACTTTAGATTCAGTTTCAGTTATAGTCTAGTTTTAGTCAACTAAATGACATTCCGTTTTTATTCCACTAAATCTGTAACATAGTTGACTAAAATTAAAAGCACAAGAGTTTATGCATTTATTTGAAATATTTAATTACCACTGATCAACCAGATATTGAATTATAATAGTTTGTAAACACATGAAGTATACACAAAGATTTGATGTGATCAATACGCAAGGTCACATGATCACATGAGTTCTGATTGGAATTATAGCTTAGTTTTTATTAGTTGATGAATAACATGAATTAATTCTCATATAGTTTTTGTTAACATGTTCTTGTTTATGTTTTTTTACATTTGTCATATTTCTAAATTAAATAAAAGCAACATTTGTACATTGACAAGCAGCTTTCCTGTTGTTTTGAACAGGATTTTGAGGTCTCGTAAAAAAATAATTTCATAGCATTTCTAGTAGTTTTTATTTATTTATTTTAATCAAAAGTCAGTTTCTTAAATCAAGCTTTAATGAAACTCTCATATTCTCTTCTGTTTTCCTCATTGACAGTTTGACAGCCTTAATGTACACGTGTAATGTTGCTTTTTGAAAGCAAGAGAACTATGCTAGACTGAAGTCTCTTATTGGAATTATGAATAGAATAAACCATTCCACCAAATCTGTGGAAAACACAGAGTGCTGCTAACAGATCTACAACACAGTTTTAGGGCCATAGTAAGAGAATCAGTTTGAAAACAAAGTATAAACTGATGAGAATTTATTATAAGAATCAAGATCAAGTGTCACAGGGAACAAAACTCATAATACTGCTATGAAATAAATGTAATTTTATGAGGAAATAACTTGTAATATTAATTATAATTGTGTGTATAATTCAATATTATTCATTACTTATATAATAATTAATGTTTAATTTTACTATCATACTATTACTTACTTGAAGTCTAAAAAACTACAAGAAGAACCCAATGTAGCTGGCATTTGGCACTTAAACGTTGTATGAATCACTCATGCATCATAAAAAACTATTTTGGGTTGTAGTAATTATTACTTAAGCAAACAAATTAAAGTTTACACACTTATTAAAGTTATGATGTAAAAATGACTAATTGTGGGTGAATTCTGCCTTCTCTACAGTGATACCATACTTTCCCAGCATGCTTTGCAATGTATTTTGGAGGATTATTGCTTTTAGATTTTTTTAATTCATTACACTTTACATTCACTGTTTGGTTTAAGTTTCATACTTGAATAAATCCTGCAGTCTTACATCACCGTGAGAAGCAATAGTATAGAGTAACATCCTGAAGGTCACTGCACCACATGTGCTCATACACGGTGTCGCAGGTCATTATTCCATGTCTCAATACACATTGAACAGAACAGATAAGTAGATACAATTTATGTCGCGAAAATCATCTGAAACATCAGCAGTGACAGTCAGATTAGACATGTACAGTAAACCCAAAAATGTGCATAAAATTGTGCAATATTTCATCAAAGAATTCAATGTGGGATGCAGCTAAGAATGGGAGTAGTAGTTTAAACTGAAAATGTTAATAGGTAATATCTACCCTCGACAAGCAAGGCAACTGATGGCCTGGGGGCCTTAGGTGGCCCTCAGTATAATGATGTGTGGCCCTCAAGGTAAATGCACAAAAAGACAAAAAAAATACACATAAGAACTACAAAAGTATACAAAATGACAACAAATGTGCATGAAATGAGTAAAAAAGTTTAAAACTGAGAATATATAATATACAAAAATTACTTCAAAAGCATACAAAACAACAACAAAAATACTCAAAACAAGCACAAAACAAAAAAAACGAAATGGCATAAAACAAGCACAGAATAAAAAGAACAAAATGACTCACAAGAAGCAAGCAGAGAACGAAACAATAAAGACTCAAAACAAGCACAAAACGACTTAAAACAAGCACAAAACAACTAACCCAAAACAACTCAAAACAAAACAACTCAAAAAAGCACAAAACTAAAAACAAAAACACAAAATGACTGAAAACAAACACAAAACAAAACAACAAACGTACAAAAAAAACAAAACGTCTCAAAACAAGCACTAAACAACAAACCAAAAAGACACTAAAATCTCTTGTTCTGTCCTGTGTTAATGCTCTGATTGGTCATTGGTAATATTTTCACCTGTGTTTATTTGTTTTGTCTGTTCCTAGGATTACATCAAAAGTCATTCTAACCAAAGATAGAACTCGTTCTATTGAAGATTCCATTCAATTTTGGAGGAGATCCGGATAAATATACTGACCCTGAATCAGTTTGAACTATCGAAAAATCCCTATTTCTCACCATTGGTAGAATTTGACTCAGTTATGTTGGGTTGGTCTCTGAATTATTCCATCACGTTTCATCCAGATTAAATTTTAAAAATAAAAATGAAAACAACTTTTAGAAAAGTGTTTGGGTTTTTTTTTTTTTCCCCATCATCATGCATTTGTGGGATTATTGTGTCAGTTTTTCGGTGCAGTAAACGTGTTGTTTATGCGTGCTGAGATGTTGCTGCCTCACCGTCTGTAAGGTGATCACATGGAGTGAGAACAAAGCCGCGTGTTATGTGAGCCTGGCAAGTGAGCAGATGTACATTTACAGCAGCAGAGTATTAGATGTGCACTGTGCATACATCATCAGACTTTCCACCAGAAACAGGATCTGCTTCAGGGTTACTCAGAAGTCACACATGAGCTCAGGGCTGGAGCAGCGATTCTAAACGTAGGGCAATCGTTTACTCCCAATTTAGTTTAATAAATGACTTTACTAAAACCATGACAAAGCTGTTATTAAGTCAGTGACACTCAACATGTGGATCTTAAATTAAATTGGGCTTTTTGCCTTCATTGTAGGGATGTAACGATTCATTCAACTCCCGATACGATTCGATTCACGATACTTGGTTCACGATACGATTTTCTCACGATTTATTTTACAAAATGGGACTGTAGGCATATGATGACTGAAAAATATTCCTTTATTTTTTTTGGGTTCAAAACTATAAAAAGCTGTACTGTTTTTCTTTTATTTTTCATTGTCAAAAGAATCCCTTGATAAACTATTCAAAACAATGCAATTTAACTAAAAATAAATCTTAAATAAAGGAATAATACAAATGAAGAAGAAGCCTATTCATTAAATTCTGGTTCTATAGTAAACAATGCAAAACTGCATAATAGTTATTTTTCTTTTTAAAAGTGCAACTGAAAATGTATTTTGTGCCTTAACAATTGGACTTAAAAAAAAAATTGAAATTGAAAAAAAAAAGTCATTGCATTGTATTTACGTCAGATATTTGTTTGGACCAGCAGAGGGCGCTGGTAACCCAGTGGTCGGTTGGCATGCATATATCTTGCAGTGAAGATATTCACGTAATACTACAGATATTCTTTTGGTGCTAAAGGGGTAAGGAATCATTTATGAATCTGTTTAGGAGTAGAAGGCGGCCAGAAAGAAAGTAGCAGCAGCAGATTCTGCCCACACTTCTGGATACCTTCTGCTGTTTAAAAAAGCAGAAGGCGATACCTATTAATCGATTTTTAACTGCCTTACGATGAATTAATTTGTTACATCCCTACCTCATTGGTCATGGTACACATACATTGAAATTTGTCGGTAGCCATTTTGCGACGCCTGGGGAGCAGTTCAGGGACCTGCTCAATATCCCACAGTGACAGCCCAGGAGAGGTTTGAACCGACAACCCTCTGTTTACAAGCCCAGTGTCCTTAACCACTAGGCCACCACACTTTAGCCCAATAACTAGCACCTTTTTTCCTGTTTTTTCCACATTCTTGCTCTTTCCCACATCCCTAAAGGACAGGGGTGGACTGTGAAAAAATTCAGCCGTGGCATTTTGTGTCCAGACCAGGAGAAACCGTTATTGAGTCTGTGATGCTCAACATGTTGATCTTTGTCTTAATTTTAAAGATTATTCCCCTCATGGAAAACTTTTTAACCCCTTTTTACCCATGTTCGTTGGCCATTTTGCAACTTCCTTTGTCCCATTTTCAAAAAGTTCTGACACTTTTTCCAGATTTTAGCTACTTTCTCCCAATAAGTATCCCTTTTTTATTTTCTTTGTCAATTTTTGCAAGTTCTTTTTGACACTTTTATTACATTTTTGCCAGTTCTTTTTGACACTTTTATCCAATTTTTGTCCCTTCTTTTTTAGTCACTTTTCACCCAAATAAGTTATAAATACCGAACAATACCACTTGTTTCCTTTTTCCCCCTACATTTGGCCTCTTTTTGTTCCACATTTTGCCCTTTTTAACTAACGTTTTCCACGCATTGACCATTAAAGCTACCCATTGCCATTACTTAGCACCTGTTTTCTCTTTTTTGAAATTTTTTGGCCACTCTTGACTGCTTTTGGCCCATTTTAGTCACTTTACACTTTCTTCTTGCCATGTTTTTGCCTCTTTTGGACCATTTTCGGCCACCTATTACCAGCTCTGCCTCCACTCGCTCTTCAACAAAAAAAAACCATGCCCGCTATGCCAGAAGGCCAGTCCACCCCTGCCCACGAGTGAGACACACCTGCTCATGTTCCTTTGTGTCTTCTTTTTCCCTTCAGGAGTTACTACATCATGTGCATGATGGCCATCACCTTCCTCAACCTGATTGGGATTCCAGTGGAAATTGCTTTTGTAGATGGAAACAACGGGCTGGTGTGGGAAAGCTTAAACGTGTTCTCAGACACTCTGTTCCTCATCGATGTAGCTCTGAACTTCCGGATGGGCATCATAGCAGGGGATGCTGAGGTGAGATGGAGTCTGTCCCCCCTTTATTCAGATACAATCTGGCAACCCGTAATCCCTCACAGACGTCCTTTCCTGTAACATCTGTCATCTACTCCACACACGAGCAGCCAGATTAACCCTGATCCTGCTCAGTTTCAGCACACGGTGAAATTGGCCGCGCTCTTTGATTTCATAAGAGGGATTAAAATGGACTTCATAATAATCAGCCGTAATATTTCCAATTATATATGATGGAGATCAACAGGAGCTTTACTCTCATCATCTCACATTGTACGATCATCTCTGTGGTGGTTTACATTAAATGTTTAAAAGAAGGTTCCTAACCTTCTTTTAAACATTTAACTGAAAGCTATTTATCAGGGCTGGGACTTTACCGTGCTAAGTGAGATTAATTAATTACAAAAAAAAAAAAAAAAACACAGTTAATCTCTTTTTTTCTGTACTCCAAACAGCGCTGAACCTTTCTCGTTTCACGAGTTCCCAGTATACCCATAATTAGGGTGACCATATTTTGATTTCCAAAAAAGAGGACACTTGGTCCAACCTCAGCACACTCAAAAGTACACAAAATACAATATAATAAATGATTAAGTTGTTATTGTCCATTAGGTATTAAAATCAATTTCTGTCTTTATAACAAAGACTTAAAAATAAATCTTAAATCAATGTTGACTCGAGGCAATAACCTTTATTATGCATTATAATAATCTCATATAAACCTTCTTAAAATCTCTCAATCAATGAAACAATATGAGAAACATCTCCTCCTAGAAATTAAAACTGTAACATAAAACTCATTGCTTACAAAACATTAAACAATCATTAAATATACACTTCAATAAATAACCTTTTCAATTGAATCCACCACTATTTGGTCTCTCAATCTCTCTCTTTCTCTTGGACTTTGGTCTTATTCTCTTTTCTTTGTGTCGTCAAAACAAAGTGGCATCTTTTAATGATTCTATTACGTGTGAGTAAAATTACGCAAAAGAGCAAATCCTTTGCTTTCAGAAACTGGTGGAATTTCTTAGATATAGCAAATATTAGCAGAGTTATAGTCTTTTAAATTAATGTGTTCATCAGATGTGTTCAAGGTTCCTGGGAAACTTGGAGAATTTCATTAGTTTGTAAAATATCCCTGGACAAGACATGAAAAGAGGACATGTCTGGGTAAAACCAGACGTATGGTCACCCTACCCATAACACTACTGATGCACAGACTACTAGAGAACCTCAATGTTAAACCTGTAGCAGCTAGCACCTCAATGCTAACATGTAGCAGCTAGCACCTCAATGCTAACATGTACCAGCTAGCACCTCAATGCAAACATGTAGCAGCTAGCACCTCAATGCTAAACATGTAGCAGCTAGCACCTCAATGATAACATGTACCAGCTAACACCTCAATGCTAACATGTAGCAGCTAGCACCTCAATGTTAAACAAGTAGCAGCTAGCACCTCAATGCTTAACATGTAGCAGCTAGCACCTCAATGTTAAAAATGTAACAGCTAGCACCTCAATGCTAACATTTGGCAGCTAGCACCTCAATGCTAACATGTAGCAGCTATCGCCTCAATGCTAACATGTAGCAGCTAGCACCTCAATGTTAAACAAGTAGCAGCTAGCTCTTCAATGCAAACATATAGCAGCTAACACTTCAATGCTAAACATGTAGCAGCTAGCACCTCAATGTTAAACATGTAGCAGCTAGCACCTCAATGTTAAACATGTAGCAGCTAGCACCTCAATGTTAAACATGTAGCAGCTAACACCTCAATGTTAAACATGTAGCAGCTAACACCTCAATACTAAACATGTAGCAGTTAGCACCTCAATGTTAAACATGTAGCAGCTAACACCTCAATGCTAAACATGTAGCAGCTAACACCTCAATGCTAAACATGTAGCAGCTAACACCTCAATGCTAAACATGTAGCAGCTAGCACCTCAATGCTAAACATGTAGCAGCTAGCACCTCAATGCTAACATGTAGCAGCTAGCACCTCAATGCTAACATGTAGCAGCTAGCAGAGACAATGGTCCGTGGAGCAGACAGTGTCTCCAATCCACACTGACACTCAGACAGAGTTCAGAGACAAAATGAACAAAGTCAGTGATAAATGATTGTAGTGACAGTCGACCACTCTGTGATAGAGGATGTGGGCGGGGCTAGAAGCGCTGCTACAGATAGCATCGTCTGACCCAACTTATCAACTGTTATGTAGAAAAACTATTTCAAACTAAATTCATCATCTTCATCAGTTCTTCTGTTTATTTCATGATATCCACAGATACTCTAACTATTTTACACTGTTCAGTTTATAATTCTCTGGAATGTTCTGGACTAAGTGATGTTTTTTTTATTTTATTACAAAAACACATTTGTTTTAGAAAGTTTACTAAAGACCCTGAAAAACATGAATGTAACTTAGTTAAATTTAAGTTAGTGCTTTGTGAACAATGTAATCATAATAATCTTTATTCATGTTACACATGATGTTAGCACTCAGTGATGGAAATAATAAACACTATTTAGTTGTTTAAGATCATTCATTGTTTTCATTGATTCAGTCATTTACCAAAATACATTTAAACTGGATACCATTGCTTCTTGTGACACATATTGTAATGTGATTAATTTAGATTAATCAAGATAAAGTAATTACAAAGTCAATAATTAATTAAAAAAAATTTAATCTTGTCCCACCACTACTATTTATCTTTTAATGTTATTTTTAAATGTTGTTTCTAATCAGACATGTGAGAGTCTGAATATTTATCTTGATTTAGTTCATGGTTGGTTATTCAGGAGTGTTTCATGATTCTCATGTTTCTTATATAAGTGACAATAATTCAACGCAAGTGTTAAATCTACATCTGACCTCAGCCACTCAGTCCATCTGCTTTCTTCTTCTTCTTCTCCTTCTATTTCCGGACAGGAAGCCATCCTGGATATCAAGCGTATCAGAGTCAGTTACCTGAGGACGTGGTTCATTCCAGATGTCATCGCAGCTTTCCCGATCGGATACATTCTGCTGTTTGCGGTAATAACCAACGGAATCGTCTCAGCAGAAGATCACAGTCTGCTGCACGTGTCACTTCATGTTTATAAATGTTCTTCTTTTCCATGTTATCATCTTCCTCTTCCTCCTCCTCCTCCTCCTCCACCTCCTCCTCTTCCTCGCTGACCTTTTCTCCACCCTCAGCATCTTTCTTAAAGACATTTGTGAACAAATTATGTAAACATCATCTCAACTTATCTGAGCGTTGTCTGGATTCATCAAAGAAAAGCATTTGGTAGATGGAAAAACGTGTCATACTGGGAATGTTGGACACACATTAGTAACTTCTCTAACATGTCACATGAGAACAAAAACCTAGTGTTGTAGTACTCAAGACTGAGTACTACAACTACTACTCAATGAGTCTAAAATGTCTACTTTATACTGTATTATTAGGATGATGAGCATTCCCACTAAAGTATACTTCCAAGTTTCCCAAGATGCATTTGGAACCTACAAAAACCTGAAGCACACTGAGCTAAATATCTCTGTTGATTCTCCACCTTTGAAAGTCCTGAAAACATTTGAAGTGAGAAAGTGTAAAACAAGTGTCAAACTCAAGGCCCGGAGGCCAAATCCGGCTCTTTAGAGCGTCTAATTGGGCCCGGAAAAGAAAGTAATAACGGCAGCGAAAACATGATTCATTGTGTAAATAAATTTCAACAATATTTGCAGGGGCGCACAGTTTTGGTGCTTTTTTTAATGTTTAACTCTTGAAAAAACTCAAAACTCTTACAAAATCTTTTAATTTTCCTTAAATTATTATGTAACATTTTCCTTAATTAAATAGAAATTGGTCACAAATCTGAGAATTACAAAGTGAGGAACCTGTTGGGAATGATATCTGTCAAATATTGCTTGGATATTGTTGGTTTCTTGCATATTTTGTATTTTACGTACAAGTGCAAACTACGGCACAATAATGTTGAAATCACATGTTTTCCAGCATAAAATCTGTGGCCCACTCGAGATCAAACTGTTCCATATTTGGCCCCTGAACAAAAATGAGTTTTACATCCCTGAACTAGAATATCAGCATGTACTCATTTGATCCATAAAACTCATGGAAAACACATTTCATTCCCACATTTCTGAGATTTTCGGAGACCCTCCATTATGCGACTCACAAAACTTCCTGTTAACTTCACAACAAGAGCCCTATTAACAAAAGCATTAAAAACTAATGGGAGACAAGAAGAGATGCTTTTATTTTGAAAAGGGGATGTTTGATTTTTAGCTTGAAGACGGTCTCAGGACCATTTTACATTTCGCTCGCAATGCATCATGGGACAGTTGAGTATGACTAGTGTGCACACTGTGCATACTTAAAAAATGTCCCCATGCACTATACATCCATGTTTTTCTCACATACTCAATCTTTTCATACTATCTAATGTGAAGGCACTACATACTCATTTTGACCTCACTCTTAGGTTTATGTGATTTCGAACACAGCGGTCTCGAGACCACATTTTAAAGGTTGTGGTCTTGTCTCGGTCTTGGACTGTCCGGTTTTGGGATTTTCTCTTCAGACCGGTCGAGACCAGCACTGATTTCTGCTATTCTTCAACTTTATTGTGGTGATAGAGAGAAGAACTTGGTAAAACAATAATTACCAAGGGAGGAGGCGTGGAGGCGTGGCCAAAGGTGTTTTAGTTGTTCAGGCTGGGCATTTTATGTTATTTACATCTGAACTGTTTCTGATTAATTAATGTCGACATTTCAATGAAAACATTTCCAGTTGACTCACTGATTGTTCTTCCTCCTTGGAAATCTGTTGGGTTTCTTTATGTGTCAGACATCTCTAAAAACTGCAACCATCAGCGTATTTCTAATCAGAAATCCCTCTAAACACTTTGTACATTTGCCTGACTAATAAAAAAAAAATTATTTTCAGATATGTAAAATTAATCTGGACTAATCCGTGGATTTTTAATACAAGAGTTTATTTTTTAAGAGTTTTTATGAGTTGAGATTTTAACGTTTTCTGCTTTTATTGAGTTCCGCCCCTTTTTTGCCTAACATATTCAAAAGAAACTAAAACTAAAGAGAGAGAAGGATCTTTAACTGTTCAACCTTGTTATGATCTTTGAATTAAATTTCTCAGCTTCTCTCGGTCTTGGTCTTGACTCCCAAAGGTCTTGGTCTTGTCTTGGTCTTGGTGCATTCTGGTCTAGGGCAAGTGTTTAGCACAACACTTTGAATACCTAACAAAGTGTCACTCTGTGTGTTTTATAACTCTAGGATCTGCATTACCAAAATGACACAAACCCATCAAAGGCCAACAAGATGATGAGGATCCTGATGTTCGTTCGCATCCTCAGTTTGATCCGACTGGCTCGGGTGTCCAGACTCGTCCGTTTCTTTAACGAAGTGGAAAAGGTGAATAAGAGCGAACATTTGGCCGTCGTGCAGCAGAATACCACAATATTTCAGCTGTTTTATGATACAACACTTTAGTAATGAAACATTTGATACCGAACCATACGACTTCTTGTTGTGCAGCTATACCTTAAAGATTAACTAAACACCAAAAACACTTCTTTTTTTTTGCTGAAAACAAAGTATATGGTATTAAGTGGTGCTAGCATAAGTAAGTGAGTAAAATCTGAAAGGCGAGTACAGATATCTTATGATCTGGGATTTTCCCCATACAAAGTGAACCTGGTGCAACTTAATCACAAGGCAGTTGAAATTGAAAGAAATCAAAAGAAATCTATTACACCATGCATGAACTTTATTTAACAAGTTTTTTAAAACATCAAACTACAACCGTCGGCACAGCCCACATTTAAAATACTAGTCAGAAGTATGTATTTATATAGTGGGAGCTTAAGTAGAGTTGTCAATTATGGGCATAATAATAACAACATACTGTGTAGTATTATAAAGGGGTATATTTGCAAGTGCAAAGTAAAATAGCATGTGCAATTTCTCTGGTTTAATTCTATGGCACATGTGCATGATATATGTGTTGTTTTTTTGAAACTCATTTTGATATTTTTATCGTTTGGTGTATTTTTCTGTAATGTACAGTGCCCATCGGAAGTATGCATTCATGTGGGAGCATAAGGGGTATATTTGCGGGTGCAAAATGTGGGTGCAATTTTTCTAGTTTAATTCTATGGGACATGTGCATGACTTCATCATCACTTTTATATTTTTTTGTTTGGTGTATTTTTCTGTAACGTATGTTTTTTGGAGTCATGTGTATATTTGAATCTTTCTGTTGTGTTTTTTGTGCATTTTTTGTATAATTATTGTTTTTTGTTGCCATTGTAGTGTGATTCAGGAGTCATCTTGTGTATTTTTTGTGTAAATATTTAGTTTTATAATTATTGTTTCTTGTTGCCTTAAGTAGTGTGATTCTGGAGTCATTTTGTATCTTTTTTTAGTGTCGTTTTTTTGTGTTTCTGTTGTCTTATGTGTAATTTTAGTATAATTATTTAGTTTTGTGCATTTTGAGTCATTTTCATATTTTTTGTTGTTGTTTAGTGCGTGTGTGCCTGCCTAACGTTCACTAAACTTACCTATTGTCAGTAGTTAGGTGTAGTGGCAGGTGTGTTGTGAGTGAAGCTGCAGTGATCAGGTGACCTTCACTACGTAGCACCCTCTACGTAACATGTAAACGCTTAGATCTGACTCAGAGCGCAACACTACAGTCACTACCACACTATGGATAGGTGTGTGTAACAGTCTGTGTGTGTGACTCTCTACCTTGGACACAAATCTCCTCCGTTGGTTCTCACGCACACGCGCGCTGCTGAGAAATGTGCAGCTTTCAACACAGCAGCCATTGCGGTCAATAACTTCCGGGTGAGGTCCGTCCGGTCTAAATAGCAAACGGTCAAACTAACATGAAAATAAACATTTCGAAATGTCGTCACCAAATGAATAACTCAAAAGAGAAAAGAGAAATCTATGGGAGCTCGTGCACGCACCGGAAAGGAGCTGTGCTGTGAAATAGATGTAGATGGTGCGCTAGCGCCCCCTCACACCCCGTGGTCAAAAGTTGAATAGGTTTCATTTCGTGGCCGTCCAGAAGTGAAATAAAATTAAAAAGAAAATTTTGAAATGACCAAATTACACCAAAACAACAGATACACACACTCGGGGTTGAGTCTTTGGAACCCGTTGACAAAGTTTCAGGTTGAACTCACACCGAGTCGGGGAGATATTTGCTCCACACACACACACACACACACACAGACCTTTCTGTCTATATAGTATGGATAGATATAATATAGATAGATGGACGTTGTTTTTCCAACAATATTAGCGTGGCTACATTTTCAACGATAAATCTTGTGACATTTTAATATCATGATATATCTACGCACCTATAGTTGTAAAATAGTTGTCTATTACTCTTTCTGACTGAAATCGCCACAGACTGTTAAGGAGTCTGAACGGCAGGCTGCTACATTGCTAATAGCTTTGAAAACAAAAAGGTCAGTCTTTCACGAGGACTTAGATATGCACGTCTCTCTCCACCAGAGCGTGTGATTGGCTCACCCCAGGCCTCTCTTCTTCTCGTGCCCACAGGTGTCCAACGCTAACCTGGAGGTGGTCCGCCTCTTCTTCCGCATCCTGTCCCTCTTCATGATGATTTTCCTGCTGTGTCACTGGAACGGCTGCATCCAGTACTTCGTCCCCATGCTGGAGGAGTTTCCCGCCGACTGTTGGGTTCGCAAAGAAAACCTGATGGTGGGAACTTTCCTCTGAGAAACACAAACTGAGCATTAACTCTAGATTTTAACACCGTCTAACGCAGACTTTCTTTTGTCCCAGAACGCCACGGTCATTGTCAAATACTCGTGGGGAGTTTTCAGAGCTCTATCACAGATGATCGCACTTTCCTATGGATCCATGGACGCTCCAACCAGTTAGGATGGAATACTTTCTTTTTAAATTATATTTAACATTAACAGAACAGAATTAATTCAACCACGACATGATACATGATTATTTTATATTGACATATACAGTATAAATTGAATCATAACCTGTGCATTAAAATGAACAACACAGAGGTTTCCGTTGGGTGTTCTCCACAGATTACGTTGAACTGTGGATCGTGATGGTCAGCATGGTGTCCGGTTGTATGATGTACACCGTCCTGGTGGCCAACGCCACGGCCATGATCGCCAACCTGGACCCTGCAGCCAAAGAGTACAAGAGCAAGGTACCAGCAGCTAATAAAAAAACATGTTTCTCTTTACTTTCTTCATTAAAAAAAAAAACTGTTTCATATGCAATAATATTAATTACAACTTAAACCATATGTTTTATATGCTGCACGGTTGGAGGATTTAAGTAAACTTGTTTTTGAAACATGGTCCAGTGCTGATGAGTTTTAGGAAAGATGTAACAGAATAACAATATGACATGATGTTATGATGTATATGACATTTATGAATGCATTTTTAAATATTAAAAAATGTGTGTATTAGTATAAACTCTATGGCCCTCATTTATTATCATCCTTGCGTAAAAACTTACATACGACAGGACAAATGTGCGATTTATGAAACATTGGTATCTGACCAATCCCAGCGTACAAATGATCGGGTGTTGATGAATTCAATCATCATGTTACGCCCTTAAATCTTCCTAGTTCGGAGGCCGCGCCCACTGAGGTCAAACAAGAAAAGAAAATTTCCCAAAATGAAAATCAGCATCCTCACATCTGAGGTGGAGCAAAACAAAGATGTGCTTTTTGAACGTGTAAAAACTGGATTTAAAGGAGCTCATTCAACCGCTCTGTGAAAGATCAGCTACCGAGCAGGTGACGTCTGCCCCCCTGTGTGCGCTGAGAACAACTACACAACAGAGATCCTGGAGACACACATGGAAATATGATGTTTATATCGACCTCAGTCCACGTGCTTTAAGCAATAAATATCACATTCAAAGAAATTAACAATCAAAACCCTTAAAAAAAACTTAAAAATGACGAAATGCTGTCTCTTGTATGTGTTTATTATTTACTTTTTTAAAATGTATTTCATTTTGTTTATTTTGTTTAAATAATCTGTTTAGATCTATTCTGAATGTGTTTTTGCTTATGCTCCAATGACAGCTGAGGTTACTTTAATACTTAATACTTATTTAATACTTCAGCTCAGACCTGACGTAAGATCTGATCGTAGCGTACGCTCACGTCACAATTCATAAATACCGAAGCTTGCGTAAATTTGATCGAACGCACGTTTGTACGCTCAGATCTGAACGTACAAACGGTTGATAAATGAGGGTCACTTATTTTTACTGTAAATCCACAAACATATTTCCCATCGTTTGAGGCGAAGCTTTACATTCACAGATCAACATCACTTTAAATGTTATTTGGAAACTTGAATCTGGAGAGTCTTACAGTAATGTGTGGTTACATTTTTAGATGCTGAGAGTTTCTGAAGGAAACGTGTGTTTTTACTATGAACAGATGAGTCGTTTGGAGCACTACATGACCTTTATGAAGCTTCCTCCTGAGCTGCAGCTACGCATCAGCAACTACTACCAGGCTCGTTACGGAGGGAAGTGGTTTGATGAGAAGGACGTGATGGACACAGTTTCCTCTGCACTCAAAGAGGTTCATCACGTCATTCGTACACAGGGGGGGTCGACTCTGTGAAGTTACTGAACAATGATTACCTGTAGAGCTGGAAAGTACAATTTACCTTCAACTGCTACACATATCAACAGGCCGAAGAGAGGCTTCATTGTCATTTTACACTGAGTTGTGATCCTTGAGCAGCCACCATCTCAAGTACATTAAAAAATGTATTATAATTATTTAAAAAAAAAAAAAAAAGTTAATTAAAGAGATCTTCTATTGCTTTTACAGGTTTTAGACTTGTTTTATAGAAATAGACGAGGAAAGAAGAGGAAGTGAATCTACACAGTCTATAAAGATAACCTTTAAAACACAATAAAATGAACATGATGCTTGAAAATATGTCACAAATACATTTAGAAGTCATCAAAGTCATTCCTGAGAGGAATTGGTGACAGTTTTCAGCTTTGCAGCCATCATTTAGAGTAGGAGTTCTCAACCCTGGGGTCAGAACCCCATTTGTGGTCATGAGACAATGGGAGGGAGTTTCCAGATGCCTTCAAGAAACTCTGCAACTTCATCAAACTTGCCATACTTTAACCTATTTTCATTTCATTTTTGCTACATTACTCCCATTTTTGCTACTTCTCCATCAAATTTCAATGTCTTTTCTGCACATTTTTTCCACTTTCAAGACATTTTTGTCACTTATAAACCCTTTCCACCACTGTTCCACCTAATGTCACAGATGTTGACCCATTATTGTCACTTTTAAATTCTTTTCACCATATTTCATGCTCATTTTTGCCAATTTAACCACATACACTATTTGTCATGCCCATTATTTGCCAGTTTAAACAAATTTTTCCTACTTTTTTCTGCCACTTTCAAGCCAATATTGACACTTTTAACCCTTTTTAGCACTGTACGTTTTTGCCCACTCTAATTTACAACTTTTAAACCAGTTTCTGTGGTTTTAAAATCCCATTTCACCACCTTTTCCACCATTTTTGGTCACTTTTAGCCCATTTTATTTCTGAATAAAACAAGTATTTATATCTTTAGGATAACTATATACTATAACACAAATAATACTAAACTTCCTGGATAACATAATAAATAAATGTGGTTATCCCCTTTGTTCCCCTTCATAGATGGTTTATGGAGTCTAATGTGAACATGTTTTTACTGTGGTTTCCTTGTCTTTTTCTAGCAAATAGTGACGGTGATGTGCAGTCGGCTGCTGAGAAACGTACCAATGTTTCATGAGCGAGACGAGAACTTTATCAACACCCTCCTCCTCAAACTGGATTACGAGGTTTTCCAGGAGGGGGACGTGATCGTCCGCCAGAACGTTCCAGGAGATCGTATGTTCTTCATCGACCACGGCCAGTTGCTGATGGAGGGGGAGTCCTCCAACAGAGAGATGTGTGATGGAGAATACTTTGGAGGTGCAACAGAATCAGCATCACATTACATCACTGTGTTCACACTTGTTTTTAGGGTTGTTTTGTGTAATTTTCTCTCATTGTGTGTGTTTTTGAGTCAATTTGTCTATTATTGTTGTCCTGGAGTGTATTTTTCTGTCTTTTTGTGTAAATCTGGTGTCCGTTTGTGAATTTTCTGACACTTTGTGTATGTTTTGTTGTTCTTTTGTATAATTTTCTGTCATTCGGTTTGTTTTGAGTCATTTTGTGTACATCTGTTGTCCTTTTGTGTAGTCAATTTTGTTCTTTTAGAAACATATTTTGCGTATATATTTGTCATTTTGTGTGTTTTCTTTTATTGTAGTTTTGTGTTTTTGGAGTTATTTTGTGCGTAGTTTATGTTTTTGTCTGTCATTATGTATGTTTTAGAAGACATTTTGTCTATTATTGTTATCCTTTGTCATTTTGTGTGTACCAGCTCTTTTAGGAGTCATTTTTGTATATTATTACTGTAGTTTTATTTTTTTGCATTTCATTTTGTGTGTTTTAGAAGTCATTTTGTATATTTTTGTTGTTGTCCTTTTATGTATTTTTTGGTAATTTTGAGTGTTTTTAAGGGAATTTTTATTGTCCTTGGTGTATTTTTCTGTCTCTGTGTGTTTTTGGAGTATTTTTGTGTATTTGTGTTGTCCCTTTTTGTATTTGTCTGCTATTTTGTGTGTTTTGGAATTATTTCATTGCCCATGTCTGCATTTGAATAAGAAACGTTATATAATAAAAGGGTTGGGTTGGTGTGTGAAATGTCTGTTCTCGTGCTGTCTTTTAATAACCTTATGTTCTTTGTATTCTATGCCTTTAGGTTTTAAACATTCTTATAATATAAAAGCACTTGTCTGTATGAAAGAAGTTACATAAATGAATATACTGTAAGTTTCAATCGAGAAAATGAAAAGTGAAAAGTCAAATAAATATGTTGAGGATGAGGATGAACATGTTCCTTTTAGTGATTCAGAGCTAAGTTTACGTTTCTTTGGGTTTTTTGGAGCAAACCTCTAAGTTCAGGGATTAGTTTAATTCTTTGAGTTTAAGTGGGACTGTTTTTAATCTTTTGGCAACAAACCATGAGTATTTGGAGCAAAGCAGCCAGACTTAAATCCACTCATTTTAAAGCAGGATTATTTGTCAGGTCTCGTCCTCATCATGAGTGTCGGTCTGTTCATTAACACATGGTTGTGTGTGTGTGTGTGTGTGTGTGTACCAGAGACGTGCATGCTGACCAGAGGCAAACATCTGGCCACGGTGAGGGCGTTGACCGACTGCCAGTGCTTCACTCTGTCCTGGGACAACTTTCGGAAGGTGCTGCAGGGTTTTCCAAACGTCAGGAAGGATTTAGAGAAGATGGTTCAGATGGACTCTGACCATGAGCTCGTGTGAGACTGAAAACAGAACTCTGACTTTTTATTCTGTTAAAGAATCTAAAGACAAAGGAGAGTTTCCTGAACTGATTAACTAAATCCAGTGTTTAACACGTATAGCTTTAATATTGAAACAAAGCTGTAGATGAATTAGTACAGTAGTAGTAGTACAGTATATTGTTAAAACCTTTCCTGTTTCGTCTCCTAACCGTGGTTGGGGGACACAGGGGAGATCTGTACTCTCCAGGGCCAGAAGCTGCTTCTCCTCTGGGCTTAACTCCCGTACACCTAACGCTTGTTAAAGCTGTACCGTGCCTACTCATAGCCACGCACACACATCTGTCCGAGCTGCACCCATGCACCCACTCCGTCACTCACATCTACGCACGGAGCTGCCTTATCTAACACATTCAAGCTAGAAACATCTCACAATACTAACCCCACCATGGACTGGTAATTAACACAATTCCCCATTCCATTCAAATGATATAAACTAGTACACAATCCCTTTTCCAGTTGGCCTAAAATGTGAGGAGAGAGCTGTGTCCAATATTAAACACATTAACATATCAAGGCAGATAACTGAGTTAAACTGTATTAACAAGTGTCTATTCAGTGATAAAATTAGCTCATTTAGTAGTGAACATACGAGTGAAAAATATACATTAAAATGCAATCATCTCTATTTAGAAAGAGTACATTACACATACACAATACGTGACACCTATTGTTTGGGGAGCGTTACTGACTGACTGATCTTGTAATCAGAATACAAAACTTATAAATGAAATAAAGTGCATTTATACATAAACATTCTCTTCAAATTTTGTCTTTTTATTTATTTATTTTTTAACAATGACAAAGTGCTTCTTAACAAATCCATAGAACATTATGAGTCCAGACTGTAAAAGTGTTTAGTGCAAATATGAACCTTTTAGGTACGTAACTGACTCAGAGACCCAGTCCCCATACTGGTCCAGTACTTTGTCACTGACATTTGGAATGTGAAACTAGCTGAGCCTGGCGTTTTAGCTCACCTCCACCAGGGTCAAACATCACATGGGAAGAAGTGGATGGAGGAGACAGGATCCCACTGCAATCATTACCAGATAGAGCTGGTGGGCTGGAGTTGTTGGGGCAGCAGAGAAAAGATTATCCAGGCTGAGGTCCTGGTTCGCTGGGTCTCCGTCCACAGCTGCAGAGAAGTGTGTGAATACAACCTGTGTTTGATAAACATCTGCTGTTCCATGGCAACACAGCAGGCTGACGCTCTTTTAAGAGCCAACCACATACTTCTGTAGAGCAAACTTCCTACTGCATTAACATGTATATAATAAATATAGAACTTACTTAGGTTGTAATAGAGTCATTAATGACACTATGTCTTTCAAATACTGTACACATGTTTTTTTTTTTTTTATTTTGCAAAATACAAGACAATGACAAAGACAGTGTAAGAAACGATATTTGCAAATACTTTCCTCACACACTTTACAATAAATGAACAGTGAAAGGTCTACACACATAAATGTAATACTATATATATATATCCCTGGTGCCCAGAGAGACAGTATAATGTCCATAACAGAGTTTTGTTTTCATGTTTTTAACTGGGACCAGATGCAGCTGAAGAGCCACTTCTGCATCCACCTGATGGAGCGACGCATTCGACTCTTATTCTTTTTAGGAGATTTATCGTCCATTACTGCTGACTCTCCAAGAGAACCATGACCCCCCACATCACAGCTGACGTGGGCCTCTGGGTCTGATTCTTCCTGTGGGTGGAGCTCTGAGTGCTGGCTGATCGCAGGAGGATCCAGGAGTACTTTTGGGTTTTCCTCTGGTTCCACCTTTTCATCAGCAGCCGGATCTTCATCAGCAGTCATTGGAGGTGTGGGTGTGGTAGACTGGCTCACGTCTTCACTGGGCCCAGCATCGGTGTCACTCTCAACAATGACATTAGCATCTTGTTTATGCTGAAACAATGCAGTGATTTGTTCGGTTGCAACTTGAGTGACGTGGTGCAGCAACTGGGGTGGAAATGTGTCCCACATGTCCTGAAGGTAGACTTCATCAACTGTCTCAATGATGGAAGCGATCAGCTCGTCCCTGGCTGAGCGTGACATGGTGATTTCCTGTAGAGTGGAGCCAAGGGAAGCTAGAACACTCTCCTCTACTGCTTTGGTCACACCCACTGCCACCTTGTCCAGCTCCTGGGAGGGCATGGTGAGGACTTGCCCTTGCTGAGGCACCCACAAGACCTGCACAACTTTTGGAACAACTTCCAAAACCACATCCCGTGGCTGTTGGAGACGTTCAGTGGAGGAGGCTTGTTGATGTCTCTCAGTGAGCGTCTCCCAAATCACCTGTGCCTTTTTGGTAATCTGTGGAAACCTGTGAAATGGAATCATAAGTTGGTTTCAAAACACCCCAAAACAACAAAAAAGCAGCACAACCACAAGTCTTTAAACTTTAACTTTGTACAACGAAGCTGGATAAGAATATCTGGGATATCTCTCCGTTAGCAGCGTTCACCTAAGACAGGTGATTTGAGCCTGGCTATGTGCGCACTGCAGTGGAAGGGGTGGAGATTGCAGCATTAGACCAATATTAAAAAAATATGAAGAATTAAAATCATAATTCAGACCAAAAACAACACTGTTGCTGCAGTAAAAGCAGTAAGGTATGAATGCAGGAATTATTGACTATTAATGCTTAAATGAGTGAGATTATACAATATTCATGGGAGAAAACAGACCCTGTCTGTGGCTCTGATGCTGCGTTCATACAGCTCAGGACAGTATTTGTATTTTATACAGCCTGTATTATCTTACAGAATTGAGGCTATCAGCGTCACCACAAAATACATCTTAATAATAATACTCCTGACCGGGTTTGTCGTTCAGCCTAAAGTTACCACTGTGATTTAGCCAAGGAAGAAGTGAACCTGCTTTGTAGTACAGTATTCACTGAATAAATCCCGGATCTTAGGAGGGAATCCAGCTTTGTAGTACAGGCCCTAAATGTCTGTCAAATGTAACTCACCTAAACGCTGGAGGTATGAGCTCTGGAGCACTGAGTAGCCTTTGGGCATCTCTCTGAATGTCCCTCATCCTCATACTGTGGTTCACAACCCTCGCCAAGCTGAGAAGCAGCCTAACCTCATCGTCATCATTGTATTCTTCCAGCTGGAGGTCCAGGAGCGTCACCCTCATGGTGCTTTTGTTCTTTTCATGGAGGTGTTCAGCCATGTGTTCTGGAGTAATGTCACACATCACTTGGTTCTGGTTTTGCAACCTCATGAGTTCAACCATAATTGCTACATCATATTTGTAAGCAACCAGATTCCATACGTTCTGGAAAATCATCTCATAAACCGGAGTGTTGAAGAACACTGAGATGGGACCATAGGTGGCTTCCACAAAACGCTCCATTGAAACAAAACTAAATACACACAATTGACAGTAAAATAATAAGTGATAATAAAGTAACACAAGTAAAGTAAAAGGCTGATAAGCTGATGATCGTATAACACGAGTGCACACTGTGAATGATGAGAAGATGAAAGGAACTGATGAAAGCAACCGTTCGAACTTCTGAGTGCAGGAGAGAACGCTTTCCTATTGGCTGCTACGTCGTCATAACAACGCAGCCCTGAGTTTTTGTTTACGTATCTACTAACGGTTTTCTGCAAACCTGTAGATCATTCAGTCACAATGACTCTTATGTGTCCTATCAGTTGCCGTACTTGTTATCAGTGCGCATGCTCCACTTGTCTGTTTATCTTTCTCTCGAAAGTAGTTCCACGGATACAGCCACGTGTGAAGTTGTGATTATTGTCATTAAACTAAATACTTACTATGGACTCCTCACACATTTCTACAATAATATATACTTATGGTAATCACAATGAGACCGCTCTGACTGTCAGTCTCACAATCTACGATACTTTTACAGTAATAATCATTATTATCTTCAGTAAGAAACTGATGATATCACGAAGGTATGCATCCGGATTTCAAAGTAAAGGACGACTTGAGAAAAAAAAAAGTTTCCATAAAGTAGTCCATGATTCGTATAAAAACTTAAGGATATTTCTCCCAACTTTGAAATAAAATTAAAAAAAAAAAAGATTAATTTCAATAAATAGTCCATGTTTCTTATTTCACTGAACTTAGTACTTCTTAGAACTACTTGCATGCAGAAAATTAAGTATTTTACTGTGCACTTTTTGATTAATCTTGTGTCAAAATAATGTACAGATCATAAATTTAAAGATATTTTAAAAAAAAAAAAAGGGGGGGGAAAAAGGAGAAAAAAGAAAGATGTGTAATTTTATTTATTTATTTTTTTTACCCAACTTTGATGTGAAACATCTTTTCCCTAAGGAGTCCATGATTCATACTTCACAGAACTTAGTACTTCCTAGACCAGTGATTCTCAACTGGTGGGTCTGGGCCCAAAGGTGGGTCGTGGACCTGGACTGGGTGGGTCGCAGACAGCTGGTCAAAACCAAATGAATACTTAATGTTTATTGTGTTGAGCTTGTCTTTTATCTTGAAATAAACTTTTCTTTTGACAGGTTTGCTGTGAAATGCATTTTGCACAGGATCATGTATAGATTTATATTTAAAAGATGATTATATACATGTTTTCAACAGCCATTTTTGAAAAACTAACTTTGGTTGGTTGAAGTCTGAAAAAAAGTGGGTCGCGATTTAATGACCGTGGCAAAATATGGGTCCCAGGGTGAGACCAGTTGAGAACCCCTGATGTAGAGAATCTTGTTTTGTCGTGATGGGAAAGTAAGCTTTGCTTCAACCTAAACCCTTTCAGCTGAATAATTGGACAATTGATAGTTTATTTTAGGTAAGATTTTAATTTTAACTGAGGCTATTCTGCCAAGGAGTGAGATGGGGAGATTGTTCCATCTCCGCAGATCTTCTCTGACTTTATCCAACAGTGGGTCCAGGTTTAGTTTGTAATTTAAAAGTAGGAACAATTAGTTTAAACTGGCAAATAATGTGTACAAGAAATGTGGTTAAATTGGCATAAATAAGCATGAAATATGGTGAAAAGAGGTTAAAAGTGACAATAATGGGTCGCTGGGTGCTGAAAATGTCTTTAAAGTGAAAAAAATGTGCAGAAAAGACATTGAAATTTAATGTAGAAAAGGCAAAAATGAGTAATGTAGCAAAAATACACTAAAAAAAGCAAAAATATGGCATATTTTTTGTTTCTTCAAGGCATCCAACGGCCCCCTCCCAGTGTCTCGCAACCCCAAATGGGGTCCTGAACCCAAGCTTGAGAACCCCTGCATTAAAGAGTAATAATCTGATCTTTTTACCTCTGCTAATACTTTCCAATGAACAGAGTGAGACTGATGATCAAAACACAGCGTGAGTCTGTTGAATGATTTTGTTTTTAATATAGTTGGCAATCAGAGATGATCTTCATTTGAATCATTATTTACAGATCTGTATATGTACACGGCTGAAGGAGGCTGTACTTACAGTGTGAGCACCAGCAGGGGAGACACATGAATAACATATTCACCACTTCATTCAGCTGTGCGTCACCCACATGTGCATTCAGAGTCTCTCACACACACACACACAGACAGAATAAATAACACAAACAACAGACGAGACACCACTCAACTCAGCTCCAGACATAAAACCAATTCAAGACAAAACCTTCAGCGTTTTTAGGAAAATTTCAACCTCCAGCTTAATTATTCACACATTTTGGTTCATATTTTAACTTTTGAAAATAAAAAACTGAATGAGCTTGATTACATTCACAGGTGTTTTCATCCAAAGCTTGAAGTGCGTCTGACGTAGAGCAAATACTGTCATCGACAGGACAAGAAAAAACTACAACTGAGAAATAAATCGTTGATCAGTTTCACCGAGTCATTGACAGGACAAATGAGTCCTTGGTAGGACAAACAAGTGTTTGACGGACTCAGTATGGTCGTGTTGTGACAGTAGAACAGCTGAATGTGGTCAGAGGAGCTGAGACAGACACACACACACACCCGTGTACACACACATTTTGGTGCATCATGAGACAATCAGAAGTGTTTCTCTTCACTTCACAGCTGGACTGATCAGTCCTGATATATTGATCTTTTTTCCTACAAATCAAATTGATAAACTTTGTACAAAGTGAGGCGGAGAAAATCCTCCGCTGTGATTGGCTCTTCACTGTCCAGTCAGCAGCGTGTCCAAGGGGCGAGGGCGTGTCATGCTAACGCCACGTGGATCCGTCGCTCTGCAGAGTCTGAGGTTCAGTCTGAGTGTGAGGGGGCGGGGCTTAGCTCCTCCCAGGGTCATGTGGCGTTGACCTCTATGATGTGGTCGTCTGCGGCGGGCAGCACCAGGACCTGCTGTGATTGGCTGTGGTTGAACACCTGACCTGGGCTGAAGGGCTCTAAGCGTGGCATGGTGGAGCTCCTCTGCTGCTGGTGCTCGTTGCTGCCCACAGAGTGAATGCTGCCTCGGCTACGGATGCTGGCTGTGTCCCCCTGGTCCTCCAGGGTCTTATCCAATAGAGACAGGCTGTCGTTCTCCAAACAGCTGTCTGAGGACGCCACGAGAGAGAGATGTGAGACATGAGGCACCGATATCCAAAAACACAGCGGTGTCACTCATTTTAATTCAGGGGCCAAACAAGGAGCAGTTTGATCTCAAGAGGGCCACAGATTTTATGCTGGAAAATGAGTAATTTCAACATTATTGTGCCCTAGTTTGCACTTTTACGTATATATATATATATATATATATATATATATATATATATATATATATATATATATATATATATATATAAAATACTAAGAGTTCTGTTTTTAGTCGTTTATAGACCCCCAAAATATTATAAAGAATTCATGGATGAGTTTGCTGAACTGCTGTCAGTTGTATGCACTGAATACAACTTTTTAATAATAACAGGTGACTTAAATATTCATGTAGACAATAACATGGACAATACTGCCAAAGAACTATATGCTTTAATGGACGCTTTTGGTCTTACACAACATGTGACTGGTCCAACACACACTCAAGGTCACACTTTGGATCTGGTTATCTCTAAAGGTGTTGATATCTCTGCTGTTGATGTAAGAGACTGAGCTCTATCTGATCATTTCTGTGTCTTTTTTGACCTAGAGACTGTAACATCTGTTCCCCCTACTTCTGTGTGTTTAAAGAAAAGGTACATAAATGAGAACACAAGTGCACAGTTTATGGAAGCCATAGCAATGACACCAACATTGAGTGGTGAGACAGTCGATGATCTTCTGGATGAGTATAATAGAAACGTCTGTAATGTCATAGATGTGGTGGCTCCAATCAAAACTAAGAGAAAACCAAACACACAGAAAACACCTTGGAGGAGGACTGAGATAATGTAGAAATTGAAATCTGACTGTAGAAGAGCTGAGCGTAAATGGAGATCAACAAAACTCCAAATTAATCTAGAACTATACGAAATAAGTCTGCAAAAATTCAATGATGGCTTGTTCAAAGCAAGGCAGCAATACTTTTCTGAAATTATTGCCAAAAATGTCAACAACTCTCGCACGTTGTTTTCTGTAATTGAAAAGCTCACAACCCCCCCAGATCAGATAGCCCCTGAATTACTGTCAGCTGGAAAATACAATGAATTTACTGTATATTTCAATGAAAAAATACAATCAATAAGGTCAAACATCAGAACAAACCAACAAAATAACAAAAAGTTGAACAGCTTCAACCACTGAGGGAGGAGTCAACTACAATGTTAGAGTTTATTACAGTGAACCCTAAAACAATAGAGGAAACTGTTCAGCAGCTGAATCCATCAACGTGTTGCCTTGACACAATACCCTCAAACTTCTTTAAAACTGTTGTAAAGTCAATTGTCACTGATTTTTGTCAGATAATTAACTGCTCATTCCAATCAGGCACCGTACCAAAATCCCTGAAAGTAGCTGCTGTGAAACCTCTGTTAAAAAAAGAAAACACTGGATGCCTCTATACTGGCTAACTATAGACCAATCAGCAACCTTCCATTCATGGCCAAGATTATTGAGAAGGTGGTCTTCAACCAACTGAGTCAATTCTTAACATTCAACAAAATATTTGATAAGTTTCAGTCAGGTTTTCGTTCTCATCACAGCACAGAAACTGATCTGATCAAAGTGATCAATGACATAAACTTGAACACTGATTCAGGAAAAGTATCTGTTCTCATTCAACTAAACCATCACAAGATGGAGGTGATTGTCTTTGGTAACAAGGAAAAGAGGACTGCTATCAGCAATTATCTTGAGTCTGGATCTTTAAAAGCTAAAGACCAAGTCAAAAACCTTGGTGTTCTGATTGACTCAGATCTTACATTCAGCATCAGATCAAATCTATCACAAAATCTTCTACCACCTAAAGAACATCTCCAGAGTGAAAGGTTTAATGACTCAGAAAGATCAGGAGAAACTGGTCCATGCTTTTATCTCCAGCAGACTAGACTATTGTAATGGTCTTCATCAAACATCTACAGCTGGTTCAGAACGCTGCAGCTCAGGTCTGAACCAGAACAAAGAGGTCAGAACACATTAGTCCAGTTTTAAAGTCTTTACACTGGCTCCCAGTCAGCCTCAGAATAGACTTTAAAGTTCTGCCGCTGGTTATAAATGTGTGAATGGGTTTGGTCCAGAATACATCAGTGAGATGTTAGTCAGGTATGAACCCAGCAGGTCTCTCAGATCTATGGACACAGGTCAGATAGTGGAGCCCAGAGCTCACAGTAAACATGGTGATGGTGTGTTTAGTTGTTATGCTGCAAAGAAGTGGAACAAACTGTAGCAGAGCTGAAGTCAGCATCACATGTGAACATTTTTAAATCAAAGTTAAAGGCACTTTTTTCTTTACTGCGTATGATTGAGAGAGAGATTTATGGTCATGTTATTGATGTCATGTGTTTGTTGTTTATTGATTTTAAACAATTGAATGTTTTATCATGTAAAGCACATTGAGTTGCCTTGTGTATGAAATGCGCTATACAAATAAATTTGCCTCGCCTTGCCTCTGAATTGGTTTTCACAAACATTGGTTTTCAAACTTACCAGGGTCCGGCTGAATGGTGGTGGACGGCGTGTGAGGAAGGTACTTCAACACTTTAATCTTAGGGAAAGGAAGGTGTCCGGCGAACAGCGGCATCACCTCGATCTGAACCTTGTGTGTAGCGTTGGCCGCCATCGGCATGGAAACCGTCCCCGAGCTCCGCCCACACACTGCCCAGTTACTGCTGCTGTCAGCCACTGTGGACACACCAGGTTACAACCACGGAATGAATGAATGAATGAATGAATGAATGAATGAATGAATGAAGGAAAAGAAACCAGTGACTGCTACTGCTTTAACTCCACGATTATCATTTTATAAAAATCATGTGTTCATTAGTCAAATAACTACATTATTAAATGCAGTGCGACTGTATATACATAGGAAAAGAAAGAAAGATCAATAACTTTATTTATGAAACACTTAAATTTTCTGATTTGAAAAACAAAAATGAAATAGAGGAAAAAAGAAAGAGAGAAAAGAAAGAAAAGCAAAAAAGAAAAAAGAAAGAGCGAGAAAGAAAGTGTCACAATGGGGTTTTATTTTGTAGGGCAGGCAGGAGATCTTGGACTCCCTTCCAGCAGCTTTCTCCTGCTGATTGGACCAGCTGCATCTGATAACCTGCTGAGTATAAAGGTGGAGGCTTTGTTGCAGTTCAGTGCTGGGACATTACTTTTGCTATGATCGTAGTTCGTCAGTTCTGTTAGCACTTGTGACCTGGGCTAGGTTTTTGCTTTTTGTGTTTTTCTGATTACCTCTGCCTCCCTGGACTGACCATGCCTGTGGTAACAATAAATACTGGTATGATGCACCTGAGCTCTGCCTCCGTCCCTGCATTTGGGTCTGCACCCACACATGCCCATGACAGAATGTCCCAGCCAACATCAGACCCAGCGGGACCCTCAGTGGAGGATTTTTTATTTTTCAGCAAGTTGGAGGAGCTCCTGCTCTCCAGACTGAGGGAGACCAACTGTCCCCAGGAGAGAGTGGACACTGATGGGAGTTTGTGTGGCCATTCGTCTTCGACCTGCTCTGGAGAGAGTTCCCGTCGTGGCGAAGACTTTGGAGAACGCTAAGAGGCAGATCAGGAGATTGCTGGGTTCTCCCTATACTCCACTACCAGAGATGTCCTCAGCACACAACTCTCAGGTGCAGTCCAGTTCCCAGCCCGAGTCCCCTAGCTCCCAGGCTAGCGTTCCCGAGTCCCCTAGCTCCCAGGCTAGCGTTCCCGAGTCCCCTAGCTCCCAGGCTAGCGTTCCCGAGTCCCCTAGCTCCCAGGCTGGCGTTCCCGAGTCCCCTAGCGCCAGTGCCGGCTCCCCGCACCAGGCCGCCAACGTCGCCGCCAGTGCCGGCTCCCCGCACCAGGCCCCCAACTCCCAGCTTTCCAGAGCCCCCTTTGCCCGGCCCGCCGGAGGTTTTCCCGTCTGGGCCCCCTTTGCCCGGCCCGCCGGAGGTCTTCCCATCTGAGCCCTCTGAGCCCGGCCCACCGGAGGTCTTCCCGTCTGCCTCACCGGACTCCTGGTCCCCTGCTTCGCCGGCTCTGCCTCATGGGAGGCCGCCAGAGCCCTGGTCTCCAGCTTCACCTGCCCTGCCTCATGGGAGGCCGCCTGAACATTGCTTCTTGTGTTTTTATGATTACCTCTGCCTCCCTGGACTGACCATGCCTGTGGTAACAACAAATACTGGTATGATGCGCCTGAGCTCCACCTCCGTCCCTGCATTTGGGTCTGCACCCACACATGCCCATGACAGAAAGAGAAAGAAAAGAAAGACAAAACAAAGAAATACAAAAAAAGAAAAGAATGAGAGAAAAAAAAATAAAGATTTTTAGTATTTTCTTCTCTTTTCCAAATAAATACAAAATATTTTAATGATAATTTGCCTGTTATGATGATTAGAAACCACACAAACACTTTTACATTGTTTATATATGGTAATAATGAATTAAACATTACAAAGGAAAGAATTGTGTTTCTTTAAGGTCACGTTTTCTTCTGTGGACTCTGATATTCATGGACTCAGGTATTCTTCTCTAGTTCTGATGTGTCCTTCGTACCTTCATACATGAGTTTAGTGGTTTTGAGTCCGTCTGAGTCCGTCTTGCTGTCCTCAGCCAGCTCTGCCTCAGCGGGCTCAGTCAGCCGTGTTATGCACACCTCCAGTCCACAGAGCAACCCAGAGCGACAGTGCTGCTCACCAGCAGGAGGGAAGATCTCCGCTTTCACACTGTACAACGTCTGACACATGACACAGCAGTTACAGATACACACTCACTAAATGATCTAAACATCAGGCTGAATGCTTCACTCCATCAGAAAACAATAGGTTGTTTACAGGCAGTGTGACATCAATCACATGATTTCAAAATGGAGGAACACAAGATCTAAAACTTCAAAGTAGTCCCATGTTTTAAATAAATTAAATGAATATGGTGCAAAATGTGTTTTGTTAGACAAAAATCTTCTAATAAAAACATTTTAAAGATTTAAGGCCAGATTGGTTAAACAGTGCAATGCAATATAAACAGTATAATACAAAGAGAAAAGAAAAGCAATGAAGGTGAAATTAGGGATGGTAATTTACAGAGTGGGAAGCAGATTATCTCTGCAGGAGCCTGCAAATATCAAGAAGTTTCATTGGATTATGAAGGACTAAAAACTAAAAATGTACACAACAAATAAGTTTTGCATTAAAATTAATCCCTTTCGGTTTGACACACCTGCTCTACAGCAACAATATCTAGGATATTAAGTTCACATTTTCCTTCCTAAACTTTGTTTTTCCATATCACTTTGTCATGCACTAGTATGTCTGAAATAAACCAGAAAGATTGAATTATGGTAGCCCTGGTTGGGAAACACTGCTGTAGGCTACAAGAATGTTACAGTGCTTCAGAACAGCTCAACATCACAAAAAGTGCAGGTCTTTATGTAAATGGGGGTCAGTGATCGTGGACTCACTGGGACTCTCTCCAGCTGAAACTGGTAGTGGAAAGGTTTGAAAGCGGAGACGTCCTGGTTGAGTGGAGAGAAGTTTGCAGAGAAGACACACTGAAGACACAACGGGAGGTCGTCCTTCCACCGCACCTCCCACAGGCAGAACACTGAGTGTCTGCTGCACAAAAGCTACACACACACACATACACACACACACAGAGATACACACACACAAGAATATGAAGCTCGAAACACAAACTGAAGATGGCATGTTTAACATTTTAACATCTGTAAACAGTGTGACTTACATCTCAGTGCTGTGACAGTTTCTATTGGTTTACATAGTTTAAAGATGTATTACAAACATTACGGCACTTTTTATGTTATAAACAGGCCTAGAATTTAAAAGAGCTTATTTTACAGCATTTAAAAGACAGTGAAAATTCACAACAATGTGATTTAAAAAAAAAAACACATTAGGCACGAGGCGTCATCTAGTGAGTAAAATGTGAATTCAACAGAAATGGCAGTGTTGTTATTTTTATTGTTTTATCAATCATTTAGTTTTTTTTTCTTTTTACAAAATCTAATCTTCATCCAAAATACTTCTGGAGCCTCAGTAAAAAAAAAAAAAAGTAATTTCCCGCTGGGATCAATAAAGTATTTCTGCTTCGCTTATTTATTGATCAATAGTTGGAGAATCAGATCAAATAAACCAAGCCCAATAATAAATGGTCATTCTTATTTTCTTGAGTTATTTAGTAAAAACAAAACATATTTACTGTAATTTCCGGACTATAAGGCGCTACTTTTTCCCCACGATTTGAACCCTGTGGCTTAAACAATGACGCGGCTAATTTGTGGATTTTTTCCAGTTTTATAAGCTTCATTCCATCAAAAAATTGAGCTCCGTCACATTAGAAACTGTTTACATTAAATCAAGCGCGCTCCCACTGAATCATTCTGATCAGTCATTTTGTGTATTTATTTTGGGAGCATGTGGCCACCAGTAGCCCATTGTTTTGTTTACCTGTTGAGTTTTAGTGTTTAGGGACTGCAGCTCCAGCGATGCCTGCTGCTTCTCCGACAGTTTCACGTCTGCCAGCGTGAAGTTCACGTCAGACACGTTCCGCAGCCACACTTGGATGTATTTTCTGAGATCATATGGGGAATAAAACACAAAAGTCTGATTTAGATCTGATTGACTCATGAATAAACTTAAAACACGACTCCCTGTTAAAGGACATTTAACTTTTTTGGACGTGTTTGAAAGTTTGTCTCACCTGTTCCCAGCAGACAGCAGTGAGTGTTTGGTCTTGAAGGGGATGTAGAAGGTGAGAGCGAGCAGCGTGGAGTAGATGGACCACGGACAGTCGATAGACATCTAAGAACACACAACAGCAGTGTTTAAAAAGTCCTGCTTCCATAATAAAGCTCTGCAACCTAAACAGGAAGTGGGATTGGAACAACTGAGGGAAATTGTGTTAATAAAGCATGGAATTTAGGAGTTGAACAAGATTTCTCTAAATAATTTTCTCGAAACAAAACATTAGGAAAAAGGTTTAAATGTGTGTTAAGTTGATATAAAATAGATTGTGTTTTAAATGCAGTGAGATATTTCTAATTTACATTACAATGTTTTTTTTTTGTTAATCAGAGAAAGTCAGTGAAGGCCTAATAGATCAATAAATCAAAGATCATTTGCTGGAAAAAAAGATGTAAAAGGTTTGAATTACAACTCAAAAGTTTGTGTTGATTTGCACTGTAAACACTGTCTTGATTGAAACCACAATCACAGTAAGAATGAATTAAAAACACTTATATGCATCGTCAATGGCAGGCGTTCTCAAACGAGGGGGCAGGACTCCATTTGGGGTCGCGAAACAATGGGAGGGGGTCGCCAGATGAACTTTGAGAAACTAAGATAATTTTATTTGAACCCATTTTTGCTTATGTTCACTCTTTTTCTGCAACAACACCAAACTTTCAACTTTTCTTGCCATATTTTTGCTCCTTTTAATGCATTTTTGCTACATTACTCCCATTTTTGCCACTTCATCATATTACAATACCTTTTCTGCACATTTTTTCCACTTTCAAAACATTTTCAGCACTTAAACCCTTTCCACCACTTTTCAGCCAATATTGACACTGTGAACCATTTTTTACCACATTTTCTGTCTGTTTTTGTCCACTCCAATTTGCAACTTTTAACCAATTTCTGTGGTTTTTAAAATTCAATTTCACCACCTTTTCCACAATTTTTTGTCACTTTAAACCCATTTTGTTTCTGATTAAAACAAAGACTTACATCTTTAAGAAGACTATATTCTATGGCATAAATAATAATAAACGTCCTGGATAACAGAGGATATTATTCAGATAAATAAATAAATAAATGTGGTTATCACAGATTCATAGAACAATGGACCATCATTTTGCTGACTTTATGGAGCTGATTAAACTATCCTTCATATTTGTGTGTGTATCCATGTTTATTTACAGTGTGTTATATTTGGTATTTTCTGGTGGTCTCACCCTCTGGTCGATGGCGGCCATGGGCGTGTCAGGATGGCTGTAGCTGCGCGGCCGATGGCGAACCTCGCCGTTGGTCAGCCTCTCGTTGGGGAGCCGCTGCGATCCAGACGGGATGATGCACAAAACCTGGAGCTGGAACTCCAGGGTGTGGTAGGGAGGGGTCGGGGGAAGGCTGATGCTGGTCACCTTTTCAGAGGCTTGGATGGACAGCAGGCTTTCACCGACCAACTCTGAGCAGCGCACACAGAGAGGAACACTTTACATCACGTGTCAAACTCTAGGCCCATTGCCAAAATCTGGCCCTTAATGCTGCGTTCTCACCGAATGTGTCACGAAATGTTCGTGCCTCCAGATTACATACAAAGTCAATGAATGCGTCCCAGATGCAAAATCTTTCCTGTGCGGCGGTACGATCCGCACGTCAAGAGCGTTGGTCGTGCGAGCGCGCTCCCAATTTTTCGTCATATTCGCACATTCGTAAAAAAGTTGAAAATATTGAACTCCTGCGACTGTTTCGCACGACGAAAGCCAATTGGAGTCTTTGTTGACGATGACGTCAGGCCATCAACACGGACACCGGTCTGTTCACCCATTCAACCATGGAGTAGAAGCTGTGTGTGACCACCTGGAGCTGTATGACACGGCCTTTATAACCAGGACTGGACTAGGAAGGATCAGGTGTGGAGGAGAATCAGTGAGGAGGTGGTAGTAGCAGGTCAAAGTTCTCTGTAGCACTGAGCTAGCATAGCATTAGCTGCTAATCACACTGGCTAATCACACTGGTGGTTTATGTTTGTGAGAGGAGAAAAAGGAGTGCAGCTCCTCGCTTCAGCAGGCAGTGAAACTCACCAAGTTGGATGTGTCGCTGGTGGGCGGGGCTTTCGCTTCAAACACGCATATGAAGCGAATGAGGACATTTTTTGATCCTGCAAAACCTACAGAACGTTTCGTGCGGCAGATGTGTCCAGTGCCACAGAAAATGCATTCGGTGTGAACGCAGACCATCCAATTCGGCCCAAAGCATGAACCATTGTGTAAATGAAACTCAACAATATTTGCTTATATAATGCTTACAGTACATCACATTATTGCAGTTGTTTTTAAAGTTTAACTGTTGAAAAAAACTCAAAATTTAAAAATCCTTAAATTTTCCTTAAATTATGACATATCTTTTAATTTATTAGAAATTGGTCATAAAATCAACAAAAATTAAAGTATAGACCCTGTTGGGACTGATATCTGTCCACTGCTTGATTATGTTCGGTTTCTTAGATATTTCATATATACGTAGAAGTGCAAACTAGAGCACAATAATATTTAAATTATGGCCTTTTCACCTCAAATGTTATTTTATTATTCATTATGATTTATTATTTCCTGTAATGCTTTAATCTAAAACATTAACTCTTATGTCATTCACTTGAATGATATCATTTTGCCTCATTCAAGATATTATTACGTGAAAAAGTAATTATTTAATACTCATTGTTTATTATTAATATTATTGTAATTTATTTAGGTCAGAATGCATAACATTAAAGTTTTTATGCAGGAAGACATTCTTTCTGGTTAGTTATTCGACACTATATTGCATTTACACAGAAAAAATACAATCCACGCCCAAATTCTGAAATAACCACAATTTGTACTAAATTATTATAAAATCACGTGAGAAAGCATTACATGATGCAGTGCTACAGTCCCTGCTAATAAAACAAATAAGGGTTTAAAAACGGTGATATCACCCAGATAACATGTGTCAGGGCAAAATTGTTAGTTATGTTTATTAACATATTTACTCTTACTCTTATTCTTTTTAAGGCTTTAAGTTGAGACTTTTCATTTCTGCTGTCTCATGTTTTCTGCTCTCTTCTCGAGGTCAGCTTCGCAAAACACATCTTACCCCTCAGACACAGAGGCATGACACACTCACATGCCTACACACACTCACATAGTCACACATACACACCCAATACACATCCATTCATACACACAAACACCATACACGCACACACCTCCAACACTCACGACAATCAGGAGATACCAGAGAACTGGTTGTTTTGACCTAAAGAAGAAACTGTCTCTTTTCACCCTCTTCTTTCACCTCCACCCTGTCCTCTTTATCTCCTGGGGGGAGGAGGGAGGGGGACTGAGGGGGAATATACGTGATGAGTTAGAACTGTCCCACTCGATCATCGGACGTCCGCCTGGGGCGGTCACTAATTTTGTCCATCTTTGTACTCCTTTTTATTTAGTTTTATAATAAACCTTTTTTATAAAATCATCAATGCCTCGGCTGGACTCCATCACTCAACCAGAGCAATAAATCATGTCTCCAAATGAGGTCAACCGCAAATTTGCCGTGACAAATTGGCGATCACGAACAGGATCCATCTTCTACTCTGGGGGGCTTCTGCCGTGGACCAGCACCGGAGAGTGGACGCACTTAAAACCCCAAAGCCAGTTTTTTATGGCATGGGACTTCCGAGTCTGCCCCACGGTGGTCTGCCCCTCGGACAGAGACTGGACCACGAACCATCGGTTGATCCTCAAACACCAATTCGGACTATTAATGTAAAGCTGCCTTTATATATATATATATATATATAAATTTTAATTTACATATATATTCGCTCTGTGTTGATAGACAGGCAACCAGTCAAGCACTGTATTAATTTTCATCATTCTGGAGGTTCTCTCCTCCTTCAGCTGTTCTGTGCTTTGATGCAGTTAAAGGACTGCCATGAGAAAGGGCTCAAATGGTTGAAGTTCTTTGCTTTTTAATACTATAAGTTCCCTATATTTTTCTTCGGACTCGGATATTTTTGTTCAGGCATCTAGTACGGCTGGTCATTATTTACTTTGGTTTTGTTCAGGCACCTCCACGGACAGCCTGTGAGGTCCTGACCATAGGATAGACAAGCAACCAAAGTTTCCAAAACACCCCGGTGCCATGGACTGAGTTCACCTCTGTACCGATATAAAAATAGATTAAAACCCCAACCCTAACCTAAACTGTAGTGAAGACTACAGGGAGTAAAACACTGATAATGGAATCAAACAGAAGAATCCAATAAACAAATAATATATGCATACGCATATACAATCTTGGTATGATGTGAACTCAGATCATGAAACCGGCAAGCTTTCGGTGAGTTTTACTTTTTTTAATCTTTGTTTTTATTTTGTTTAAACGTGTGAATGGAATCAGATTTCTCCCTTTGGTTGTTTGGCTTTAATGCTTTCATTTTGGACAACAGTTGGCTGCTGTGTTTCTGTGCGTTTTGGCTTTTTTCTCAGCTGAACGTGCGGACGTGTGTTGTACGCGCACGGGGAAGCACACACACACACACACACAGAGAGAGAGAGAGAGCCCCACACACACAGAGAGAGAGAGGGAGAGGCACACCCACACACACACACAGAGAGAGAGAGAGAGAGAGAGGCACACCCACACACACACAGAGAGAGAGAGAGAGAGCCCCACACACACACATATGTTTTTCCCTGTGTGTTTAAAATGTGGCTGGTGTTTGGAACACGTAGCTTTTCATTTCCCTATCATGGTCTGAATGGTGTGGGCGCTAACTGTTATGTAGCATCTGAGAGTGATCATCACTGTTTTCACTCCGTGCTCTGGCTCAATCTCTGCTTAGAAGAGGCTTTAGTGCTCAGATGTGTTGGAATACGGCCGCTTAGCAGAAAAGTTGGCTTGAATCCAGAGAAGCTTGCGCTGATCGTAGTGTTTGCTCGCTGTTTCAGACGGGTTGTTTTTTTTGGTGGATCACTAATAGTGGGCGTGCACTGTAGCTGTTCCCACTCAATGTTCTTGAAGCCAGAATACAGCGCTTAGGGGTGTTTCCAGCTAGCAAATTTAACGTCATTTGGAGGCAGAATCTGCACAGTAGGGTCCAGCGGGAGGAGCCCTGGTAAAACGCCCAACCCATTTAGCGTACTGCGCTGATGATTTACGCAGCCCAGCTACGCCAAGAACATAAGTATCTTTCCCACTGGAAATTCTACCAATGGTTTGTTCAGTTCATAGTGGTTAGTACAAAACCACCATATATATACACTCATATCTAAACGTGCCCTATTTAAAAATGAAGAAAATCATGCGTCTCGACTTTCCTTCACGGCGTAACTGCTATTCACAAAGAGAGCTACGCAAGATCCGTGGATGTCAGTCATCGTCATGTATGACGTAAAAAACAGTTTTTCACCTCAAAAAACTTATTCAAAACAAAGTTCGCTGAAAAAATAGCACTTGAGAACAATGTAGGGTGATAATAACTAATGATCAGAGTTTAGGTTTGGAAAAAAAATATGTGACGAGTATTTTAACTTTACAGTTTGATCAAAATCCCTTCTGGTATCATTGAGGAGGCGGGGTTTATGACCTATACTGCAGCCAGTCAGCAGGGGGAGCTCAAAAAATAAAAGCTTCACTCCACCGGGGAGCTTGTCCAATCCATTCTTTTTACAGTATTTGCTACATATAACTGACTTCTGAGTTGACGGATCTGCATCTTGTAAACACTGCTAAGCTGCAACTGCAGTGGTTCCCAACCTTTTTGAAGACATTTTTTTTTCTAGAATTTGTTTTTGATCACGTTTGTTACAGATTACGCCATCTCAGATATTTTTATACCGCATTTTATTTGAAATAGATTTATTTTTGAAAAAGTGAAAGTGTAGAATATGGTTGTTTAAGATCGTGTTATTTCAATTTTAAAAATAATTTAATAATAGGAATTTAATAATAAAGATTTTAATCAGTACATTGTTTTTTTTTTATCAATCACTAGACATTTCAGGCGACCCTAAGGAAGCCAGAGAGTCAAATTTCATCGCGCCCTTGTACTTTTTAAAAAGTTTTTTACTTGATTTTATTTCGTTAACCTTTGAATTTTATATCACCATATTTTTATTTCACGTATTTTTCATTCCTAACAGCTACTGTTATTGAATTATAGTTATTAATGCTGGACTCTTACGCTGAGGCCTTAGCATGTTTTAGGTTGTTCACGCCACCTTTATCTAAATGTTGGTTTATCATATTCTCTGATTAAATAAAGAGGAAAATGTAGCTGTGGATAGAGGAAAAAGAAGTAGGGAAGGAAAGTGAAAGCAGAGGTGAACAAAGCTCCTACCGTCAGCGGGGCTGAGGATGCAGGCGGAGCAGCTGCTGGAGGGAAAGACGGGCATGGTCTCTGTGTTGCTGAGCTGCAAAGCGTCTCCTTTTTTAACGGCGTAGTGACCCGTCAGCAGCGTGAACTTCACCATCTGAGGAAGACCGGCCAGCAGCGGCTCTGCAGACACGAACAACACAACAATGTCACTGCCAGCGTTTCAAACAAACTCAGTGAGAAACCGTTGACAGCTACTGAAGGAACATGAAAAGTGACCCATTACTGACTCACTTTGTGTGAGTAAATAATGAAACATTAGAAGAGCGTTTCATTCTTTTGTGACCAGCAAGATAGATATCAACATGTTGACTTTATTGTATTGATACTAAAAAAAAGTCTATAATAGAGATGCAGGACACTCAACTGTGCATTTTAAATGGACCAAATTAAATAGACTTTTAATGATTGTCTAATTTATATAAACCTGTATATTTTGCTAACTGATGAAAACCAAGATTAAGATTAAGCATTTGGCCCCGCCCTCGGCTGCCAAAATAAACACATTTCACCCCCAAAATCAAAAGAACATACAAAATTGTAGAATAATACACAAAAAAACCTCAAAAACATATGAGATAAGTACAAATATACACAAAAACAACAATAAAATATATTAAAACAACATTAAAATGACTGATTACAGACAAATGAACAACAAAAATAGAAAAGAATAGCAGTAAATTATACAAAAATAACTCAAAACTAGAGCTTGGAAATATATTGAGATTCAAGATATATGGAAATTTCTATTTTGGTGGTATAGAAAATTACAATATCGCCTAAATATATATCACAATGCATTCTTATCTTATAGCTTATTTAGTATTAAAAAACTTGTTTAAGGAGTAGCTGCTTTCAATACTTCTCAGAACAGCATGAAAAGCACAGTTAGATGGATTTCTGTGTGCGTCTTAACCCAGACCTTCCCCTAAACAAGCCACACTACAGACCTCACTCATACGTGCTGTCCCAGCGGTTTGTAAATAAATTTAACCCATAATTATTTCTGGTAAGACTTTGAGTTTAAAATATTGTGATTTATATTGTATATCATTATTTTGAGAAAAAATATTGAGATTGAATTTTGGTCGATATTGCCCAGCCCTACTCAAAACACACATAAATACATAAAAAACAACAAAGAAACATATGAAACAACAACAAAAAAACACTCAAATATTCAATACTCGAGAAAAAAAGGAAGAAATGTGTTTCCCAGGCAGCTATGAACTTTCTGTGTGGAGTTTACAGGTTCTCCCTCAGGGTTTATACAGTCTTAAAAAATGTTCGGTTGATAATAGTCTCTAACGTTCCTCCAGGAGAGTGTGAGTGTGTGTGAGTGTGTGTGTGTGTGTGTGTGTGTGTGTGTGTGTGTGTGTGTGTGTGTGTGTGTGTGTGTGTGTGTGTGTGTGTGTGTGTGTGTGTGTGTGTGTGTGTGTGTGTAGCAGCCTAGCACACAGTGACACACTAACAGCTTCAGTGCCTTAATGAAGGACATAGTGTTTCTTAAATCCTTATCTTCTATTGATTCTATCACACAAAGATAAACTTGCCTGAGAGCGGCTCCACAGTGAGCTGAGGCTCCTGTGAATACACGTCATACTGCACTGAGGGGTAGATGTGAGGCAGAACAAACTGCACGTGTCCCACTGTGACGCACAGCTGACGCAGAATGTAGGTTCCTGGACGTTCACTCTGCAAAGACACAAACCACAGGTTGAGAAAAAAGGAGGGAATGGATCAATAAATGAAACATCATTAGAAGAGTGTTTCATTTCTTTGTAACCATCAAACATTAAAAGTCTATAATAGAAATGTACACTCAACTGTACATTATTAATGGATGAATTTAAATCAACTTTTTAATGATTATCTAATTTATTTAAACCTGGATATTACGGTAACTGATGAAAACCAAGTAACATTAAGATTAAGGATTAAGCATTTGGCCCTGCCCTCAGAAGTAAACACAAATTTCTCAAAAAACAAACATGCAAAACTGAAGAAAAGTACATAAAAATATCAATAAAATATACTAAAAAATAAATGACAACAAAAATACACATAATTAGTCCAAAAACAAACAATATTATATTTATTAGTATTAGTAAACTATACAAAACTAACAACAATTACTCAAAACACAAAAAACACCTAAAATTAGCAAAGAAACATACAAAACAACAAAAACAGACGCAAATACTAAAAAATAAAACACAAAGGAAGAACAAAAATACACATAATTACTCCAAAAACATACAAGATTACAAAAATAACAAGAATAACAAAAAAACATACAAAACAACAATAAAAACACTGAAATACTCAAAAAACCACTCAAAGGGACAACAAAAATACAGAAAATGAGAAAAGTATGGTATAGACGTGGAGGGACGGGGTTTTATTACCGGTGCTGTGAGGATGATGCTGTTGTTTCCAGGCTCTAACGTCACATCCTGGACCTTCAGCATCTGAGCTCCTTCCTTCATGGCCACAGGTGCAGCGTTGATGCAGTTGGGCGTGTCGGGCGGTGAGCTGCTGCTGCTGCTGCTGTCATGGAGGCGCATTAACAGGTGAGTGTTTCTACACACCACTGCTGTGGAGTTGAGAGAATTGTCCGTGGGACTTCTGTCCTGAACCTCATCCAGCTCCAACGAAGGAACCAAAGCAGAGGCTGGCATTCCCCCCGTCGCTGAGCTACCCAGGCTGAATTCTACCGTTCCTTGATTGGTTTGTCTCTGATGTCCCTTTGATCGTCTCAGAGTGTCTCCGTGGTTCACCTCAAAGTGAATGCTTGCGGCGAGCTGCTGCAGGTGCACCGACACGGGCATCAAGCATCGCAGGGTGAGCTCCACCTGCAGGACGGCTCCAGAATGCACCGAGGCTTTGGCTGGGTGAAACTGTAGGCGTGTGAGCTCAGTGAAAACACTCATGCTCAGTGTGACTTTGTGAGCTGATGACACACAAACCAAAAAGAAAGAAAAGATCATTACTGAACTAGATCTATTTACTAAATACGGTATGGTAACATGCCATGGACTTTGGGTCAGTGTTTCCCAAACTTTTTCTGCTGCACCCTCCTTTATAGACTAAAAAACTCTCAGAAGAAGAAGAAGAATTTTACTGTCATTGCACAAACAACATTACAGATGCCGCTCCCAACAACATTCAAGTACACTTCAAAGATTCAAGCCAAACAGACAGTTATAAAAACAACATAAGGTACGGTAAAAGTCTGTCGGAATAAAAAAGTTAATCAGTAGAAAAGTTAGCTTTTGCTTCATCTTGCCCCTTCTCAAACTGAAAGATACATATGTTCAATTTGTGTTAAATCTATTTTATAAATTGTTTGTTTTTTCATTGTATAGTGATGAGAACATATGTATTCCATGTTTTGATTTTATTGTTGTTGATTATTGTCATGAAGTTTGAGACATAGAATAAAATAAAATAAATAAATCAGAATAAAAGTGCATGGGTAAAAAAAGTTAATTAGTATAAAAGTACATGGTGTAAAACAGTGATTCTCAACTGGTAAGTCGGGACCCAAAAGTGGGTCACAGACAGCTGGTCAAAAATAAATAAATACTTAATGTCTCATGTTGGACTTGTCTTTTATTTTGAAAGAAACTTTTCTTTTGACAGACATGCTATGACATTGTTGCACAGGAAAATGTATAGATTTATGTTTTAAAAAAGATTATGTGTGTGTTTTCAACAGCTATTTTTGAAAAACTAAATTTGGTTGGTTGAATTCTAAAAAAAAGTGGGATCCAATGACAAAATGTGGGTCCCAGGATGAGACCAGTTGAGAACCCCTGGTATAAAATATTAGAAAAGAGACAAATTCAAAAAGAGACAGTATTTCATTTTCCATTATATTAATAGTGATGCTGGTGTCTATGGTGTCAGTTTATTGTTTAGAGTGGATGGCTTTTGGTAGGAAACAGACATGAGTCTGTTGGTACCTGATCTGATTGTCCTGTATCGCCCCCAGATTGAAAACAAAAAAAAAAAGCCTTTTTTCAATTCTCATAAATATAACATCAAATTTGCAATCACATATTTTAGAACAGTAATAAAGCTCTTTACTAATAAAATGCAAAGAATTTTTTTCTTCTTCTATTGTTCATGCTCAAGGTTTACCAAGGCCATGAATACTACATATGTAGTGCAATCTTTTCACAACAGCAATTCATGTTTTGTTATTGGTCGTCCTAATTGTCAATCATTCTGGTAATATGTTTACGTAAGGCCGTCGTACGTGCTCGTCCCTAGCTAGTTTTTGCTTGCTGCGCATGTGCACTTTTCACTTAGCGGTGGCGAGTCTGACATAGTGAGAAAAGTGCAAATCTTCTTTTGGAAAGGAAGCTTGTATGAGCGATTCCGACACCAACTTCTAAAAAGAGCTGTGCATGAGGAAAACTGGGCTTGTGCACACTCACTCGCACACGTTTAATAGGCGTTCCCTCTTGGGAGCAGGTAGAGTGTGCACATGTGAAATTTTTCAAAAAGTATAGTTTCTTTTCTAAACTTCGGGAAAACCCTCCTCTAGAGCTTTAAATATTTTATAGTTTATCTTATTGCATAATTGTGACCATCACCAGCCCTCTCTATGATGGGTAAGAAACACTTTATAGGGGGGATATAAAAAGAGAGAGCAGTGTTACACCGAGGTGAGGGGGAAGGGAACAGGGAAGAGGGAGTCAGGGTAGGAAAATGGAAGGGGTGGGGAAGAGTTGACTGTTTTAAGTTTAAAGTTTGATCTGCTTCACCTTAATGGTGTTGGCCGAGAACAGCGGTGAGGAGTCAGTGGTTAAACTAAAAATGGAATTTGATTAGCAAGGCCATTCTAGCACCGCTACCACCCCCACCCCCCATGTTATACCGTCACGCCCCCCAGTTTAAGAACTACTGCTTTAGATAAATCTTTAAAGAGTAACTAAAGCCATAAAAACACTTTTTCTGCTGAAAACAAATGTATTTAGTATGAAATTGTGTTGAAGATTTACTAAAATGTTAAGTTAGACTAGAATCATAGTATTAAAATTTGGCATATTTTGTTGTAAATCTACTTGAAACTTTGCTTTTACAGCTGATCTTTTTGTTATTTCAAAGTAGGACAAAAAGTAAAGTTGAACTTTGTATCGTGTTGTGTAATAGCTCCAGTAGAAATTGTCCTGTGGACATGGAGAGTTGCTTTCATACTTGGCTGAAAATGTAGAAAACGCAACACACAAGTGACATTTTGGGTGCAAAAAGATCTTTAACAAACAAAAATAGAGAACTTGAGAATAATATGATGCTAGTCGCTCTCTGTGAAAGAACAAAGAGTATTCTTGGCAAAGCTGGAGGGCTCCATATTGAACGTTTATGGTAATATGATCCCAATGACTTGTACAGCAACATAATCTGGAGGAAGGATGAAACTGAGCTGAATATACTGTATTGGAAACAACACTATATCTTTCACACACCCAGTGTTTGTTAATAAAAACAATAAAAAGTATTATTAAAAAAGGATTAACAGTAAAGGTTTCTCTTTACTTTTAGGAACATGAACATAACCAGACAACTAACTATCCTGTGTGGGTGTGGAAACAGAGGACATGACCTTTAAAGGCAGGGTAGGTGATTTTCGAAAGCTAGCATGATTTTGAATGTAGCTTGCCAGACGTCAAATGCCTTTTTCATTGCTCGACGCTATTACAGATTTACAGCTGCTACAGATGATAGATTTTCTTCATTCCTTTTTCAGAGAACATAAGATCTTAATTTCTGTCGGGACATAAAGACAATTTCAACCAAAAACTTCAAAAGTGTATCTGGAGAAAATCCCCTACCCTACCTGTAATGTGCTGTAATGTTGTTTTTTACTCACACTGATCTCCAGGTTTTCCAGCGTAGGTTAGAACTTCCTGACAGAAGTGCTTCCTCTCCTCTGTGCTAAGGTTCACATCACCAGCCAACAAGGCACTGGTTTGTAAGTAACTGGGACCAGTTGTAAAGGAAACACTTTGACACATAAACCGCAATCACAAACTCCATTATATTATAGAGCTATAACTCAGCCTAATGTTGTGTTCATTGTGTTACTTCATCAATATATTATAGGCTAGTTTTCATCTTATTCAGAAATGAACAAGATGTATCACCGCAGGGCCACAAAACTGATTGTATCTCATCTGTGGTCATGAAGTCCTTTGAACGCCTCATGCTCTCCCACATCAAGGACATCACCGACCCCCACCTGGACCCCCTGCAGTTTGCCTATAGATCCAACAGGTCAGTAGACGATGCTGTAAACCTGGCTCTCCACTTCATCCTCCAGCACCTGGACTCCCCAGGCTCCTACGCCAGGATCCTGTTTGTGGACTTCAGCTCTGCTTTTAATACAATAATCCCAGCTCTCCTTCAGGACAAGCTTTCCCAGCTGAACGTGCCAGACTCCACCTGCAGGTGGATCACAGACTTCCTGTCTGACAGGAAGCAGCACGTGAAGCTGGGAAAAACCATCTCTGCTCCCCGGACCATCAGCACTGGATCTCCTCAGGGGCTGGGTTCTTTCTCCTCTGCTCTTCTCCCTGTACACCAACAGCTGCACCTCCTCTCACCAGTCGGTCAAACTCCTGAAGTTTGCAGACGACACGACCATCATCGGTCCTCATCGCTGATGGAGACGAGTCCGACTACAGGTGGGAGACAGACCGGCTGGTGTCCTGGTGCAGCCAGAACAACCTGGAGCTCAATGCTTTAAAGACAGTGGAGATGATAGCAGACTTCAGGAAGAACCCAGCCCCCCTCACCCCCCCTCACCCTGGGAGACTCTACAGTGAGCTCTGTAGAGTACTTCTGCTTCCTGGGGACCATCATCACTCAGGACCTCAAGTTGGAGCTGAACATCAGCTCCCTTATCAAAAAAGCTCAGCAGAGGATGTACTTTTTGCGGCAGCTGAAAGGAAGTTCAGTCTGCAACAAAGATGATGGTGAACTTCTACAGCTCCATCATCCAGGTCCCCTCTGCTCCTCCATCACCATCTGGTACGCTGCAGCTACGCCAAGACAAGGCCAGACTGCAGCGTATCATCCACTCTGCAGAGAAGGTCATCGGCTTGCAATCTGCCCTCCCTCCAGGACCTGTACGCCTCCATGATTTTAGAGGCGTGAACAGGAAAGATTGTGGGCCGACCCCTCCCACCCCGGTCATAAACTGTTTCAATTCTCTCCCTTCTGGTAGGAGGTTCGGTCCATCAGGGACCAAAACCTCCAGACACAAAACAGCTTCTTTCCCTCTGCCACCATCCACATGAACACACACCAAGTCACCCACTGAACCCCACCCCCCCCCCCCCCCCCCCCCCCCCCCCCCCCCCCCCCCCCCCCCCCCCCCCCCCCCCCCCCCCCCCCCCCCCCCCCCACCCCCCCCCACCCCCCCCCCCCCCCCCCCCCCCCCCCCGATCACCACCTCCACCAGCTTGATACCTGCTGCACTGTATATATATATTTATATTTATATTTATCCTATTTATCCTTTATTCTCTATCTATCCTTTATTTATCCCTCATCCTTTATATTTATCATTATTATTATTATTATTGTTGCTGGGTTGTTCTTTGTTGTTTTGTTTTTATTTCTTTTATTTCTTTTTGTTGCTTGTTTTGTGCACCAACCACCAAGTCAAATTCCTTGTACTGTCCTCAAAACTGTACATGGCAAATAAAACATTTCTGATTCTGATTCTGATTAAGCACTTTATCTCAATTTGTGGCTAAGTTTCAGAGAACAAAGTATTTTTTTGGTTTTGGCTGAGCTTCATCGTCCTGAGAGTGTTGAGGTCTGACTTTGTTCACTTTTCTAAGGAGTTCTTGAACTTAAATATGACCTTGAGCGATGGTCAAGGTCACACATTGAAAGGAAATGTAGTTCAATGGTACCAGTGGCCAAGTTAGAGGGAAAAACGTTCTTTTTTTTTGTGTGACGTCATGAACTTTGATCCCTACTGGTAGGTCGTACAGCTTTGGTCTAAGCATCAAACTTGTACGATAAATATTCGTAGAGATATGAACAATTTTGATAATTGTCACTTGACTCAACCTTGACCTTGACATTTTGGCTCCAAAAAAAGTCGACTGCACATCCTTGACATTGTCCCTCTGAGATGACATACGTGTCATTAGTGCTGCATTAATAGCCTAGGAGGAGTTCCAGGACAAAAGGAGTTGTGGAAGAAAAATAAGAACTCCTAAAAGAACAATGTAATAATAATAATAATAATAATAATAATAATAATAATAATAATGCCTTACATTTTAGAATAAGGTGCCAATGTAACATTAAACAATTAGATAATTCTGAAAGCATTAAACTTAGCACCTACATGCATCCAAAGAGCAGATGAAGAGATAGCATGACATCTTTAAGTTTACATAAAAAACAAAGAAAGCATTGATCCTGTAAGTGCCGAGTCAGTGCTTACACTAATCAATCATTCCCAACAATCAGATGATATGATCAAACCCTGTAAATCTCAATCCTCCCATGAGTCTAACATGAAGGATACTCTTCGGTTCTGCCCAGCAGCTTCTGACACTCAGCGATTTGTCTCCTGGTGTGAGTCACCGGGAGGCTCCACCCCTCCGACACGTACGATTTCAGGGCTTCTTGTAAGAAGTTTTCTGCTCGCTCGGCGTCCCCTTTCCTCCTGATACAGACACATGCAGTGGAATATCAATAATGCACAGCTTGATTAATAAAGAGTGGGTCAGTTTGCAGTTGCATTTTAAGACACGGGAAACCAGAAATAATCTAAAACCATTGCGTCAGGCAAAAAGTGACATGGAATCAATTGTTTTTCCAGTCTTTCCTTTTGTCTGAAGGTTAGACTGATGCTTCAATGTGTGCATTTAGGATGCATGAGCCACTCATTTATGACAATTTAAGTCTATTTATGCTAAGCTTTGTGAGTTAAGTTCAGTAGCAGAATGTTTAACCTAAAAGCAGCAGAGAAAAAAACATATCTCTGAATAACTATGTGGAAAATATAAAAGTTTCAGACATCACTTCTCAGAAAAAGGTGATTTACTTGCATAATAGAAACATATGGGAAAAGAACAACAGATATATATATATATATAACATTTAAATATCTTAAGTAATAACGATTATTCAAAAGCACATTTCTCAGACTGTCCAAGGTGCATAAAATAATAAAAGGGCCAAAAAAATGCAATATTTGTCGGGGTTCCTTCCTTTCTTTAGAAAAGAATAAACTTGTAGAGTGTGTGTAGAGTTACATATGTATCAAAACACTAAATAACACATATTGTGACAGTGTTTAATGTTCATAAAGTTTTAGAAGACAGAAGTGTATGAAATTTGCTCACAATTATTACAATTAATTTGCTATTTGTTGTCAAATTCTGACATTTCCAGAAAATATGCACGTAAAAATGATGCAAATAACATCCCAAATTTAGAGAACACTGATGACAAGTATTAACAATAGTTTCCAGTAAAATGTGCAGAGTGAATAATACTTTAATAAACAGGTAGCATACATGTAAAACTCTGCCAGGCTCTTTCCCACTAGTCGTGCAGACCTTAGCCGACCAATGGCTCGATACATTTCCATAGCAGCATGAGAAAGGTCCTGATGGAAGAAGAAATAAAACGGGAAAACATGAGGAAAAATAAGAAATGTTGAGGATGTTTGGCAGTGTGTGTGACTTACAAGGTAGTGCCTTTCAAAAGCTTCAACAGACGACAACGCCTCCTTCAGCTTCTTGTACGGGCTCTGCAGACTGTGGACTGAAGAAGACGAAAGAAAAAAGTGTTCAGAGTTTATTCTTTAGTAACAACTGTCCGACAAACAGCTTTGTGAAAAGATCCTGTGAATTCAGGTGTGTAAAGAAAGCTAACATTTAAAACCGAGCATTTTACAGTGCCGTGAAAAAGTATTTGTCCTCTTCCTTATTCCTGATTATTTTGCATATTTATCACACTTAAATGTGCCGAATTATTGAACCGATTTTAAAAACTCACAAAAGTACACCCAAGTAAATATAAAATGCAGTTTCTAAATTATGATTTTATTTATTAAGTTCCTTTGTGAAATATTAAAATTTAAGTGCGAGAAATATGCAAAATAATCCGGAATCGGGAAAGGGGCAAATACTTTTTCACGGCACTGTATACACAGGATTCCTACAGCTTTAGTCAAATTAAATTCAAAAAGTTTTAAGACTTTTTATTGCCATTTGAAATTCAATTTAGGACCAACTTCACAGTCAACATAATTGGGAAAAATGCCACATCAATTACAAAGGGTCAGGGTGCATTCCAACACACAAAAATACACAAAATGACAATAAAATACACAAAAAAAAACAGACTAAAATAATCAAAATCACTCCAAAAACACAAAATGACTACAAAAATAGCCAGAAATCTGTAAAACAAGAAAAATACAAAAAACCATTAAGAAAAATCTTCGTTGGACAGGCAAGTTTTGTTAAATTTACATTTTCCCATGTTGTTTATATATTTTCTTAAAAAACAACCATTTACTATTTATTTTGAAATGTGAGACTAATTACAATCACAAAATCATACTTATGTGTTAAAAGACATTTTAATGACAATTAAGGCCTTATTTTTTGATTCATTAATTTAACGCGTTTTAAGATTTGTTAAGGGTCCGTGGGAAACCTGATACAGTATCTGCTCTTACTCTGCACATAAAACTGTCAATTTATCACATTTCAGCTAAAAAAGACAGATCAGTGAGAGTCACTGAATAATGGCTTGATGAGATGTTGAGGTTTAGGATGTTTTTTTTTAGAAACGTAGCGCGTTTGCTGCCAAATCTGCCTCACAGATGGTCATGTTTTACATTTCTAGACAAATGATGTGATTCAATAATTTCTCAATTACAAATAAATATGTTGTAAAGGTGTTGCTGCTCACCTGTCTCTGGCCTCTCATCTCCCAGTCCTGCCAGCAGATCCACAGTCCTGTTCAGATCCTCTGACGTTGGTCCTTTCTCTGACACCAGGCCACAGAGTTCTCCCAAAGATTTGAGCTAAAAGAGAAAAATTACATCATATTTAAAGATGAAAGGTCGTTGCTCAAGCGCCTTTGCTGCCACTAGTCACTGATACAATGTAGAAGACTAGATCCTAGGTTCCCAAAGTGGGGTACGGGTAGCCCCAGGGGTACGCAAATTGTCATAGGAGGTACTTGTACGTAAATAAAAATTAAAAACAGTGTGTCCACATTGTAAACTAGAATATAAATAGAGCAGCAGTCAGGAGCCTCCATAATTGCCATAAATTACACATTGGCCTCTGCAGACTAAATTAATTACATGGCCAGTCGTCCTGCTCACACAGACTTACGTGAATGAATCTCATTGATTGATTTACACCTGTGACTAACTGTCACTCATTCCATTGTGTGCAGCTAAACGATGAGTGTTAAAACATGAACTAGTGGTGAAGCGTCATCTGTTAGTGACAGCAACACACAATATTCAAGGTGTACGGCAGACCAAGATACTAGCAGCGCTACACTTGTGTATAGCTGAGCTACTAGCATGGCCATGGACAGCAGAAAGGAGTCAGAGCAGAGCAGAGCCCCCTCATGCAGCCTCACACAGAGAAACAATCTCATCAAAAAAGCATAAATATGAAATTAATCCAAACATTACAGAGTTCTTTCTGTTCATCCTCTCAACCTCAGCCTCTCATTTAAGTTGTAGTGAGTTGTATTTCATAGTTTCAAGTTGATGAACATGTTGTATTACTGATATATGTTCAATCAACACATCTTTGGTAGATTTATTTTTCCAAAAACAGAGATTTGTTTCTCACTGAAAATGCCAGTGGGCTAATTCATTCATTCATTAAATGAATGAATGAATGAATGAATGAATGATAATTCTGTGCCCTTACAGATTTGAAAGAAAAAAATATTATTACATAATATTCATCAACAGGATAAGTTAAAATCAGAGACAACTTTCACTGCAGAGCTACATTGTGTATGACATTAAGTGTGCAGGAGTAGGAGGTTAAATGTCTGTGGGACTGTGAAAAGTTTGGGAACCACTGGACTAGACCAAACTACATATAAAAACCCAGTAAAAGCTGTGTAGTGTTTCTGTTTACCGTGTTCCTACAGATGGTTTCCTACCTTGTCTGTAGCGTACGCCCACAGGCCGACCGTGTGGGAGCAGTTTGCCGCTAACTGAGCCTGATCACAGCAGCCTTCGATCCGGTGCAGAACCTCCAAACAACTCAGGAAAACCCAACAGTCCAGCGCCCCCTCCAGGACCGACACCTGAACAGAAAAAGGCTCCAGGAGTCTGATGGCAGGTGAAGGGTGTTATTATATGACGTCTGAGGGGGTGTCACTGTTTACCTCCAGCAGGCGGAGCTCCTGAACACAGTTGTGCAGCAGCTCCAGGGCTCTCAGCGTCACCTCCCAGGGTCTCTGCAGGAAGATGAGTAAAGTGCACTGACGGGAGAACAGGTAACTCCTCAGGTCCAACAGGCTGGCCTCTCCACGCTGGATCCCGTCTCTCTTCTCCATGTCGATGGGCCTCCGCAGCAGCAAACCGCTCCAGTTACGCACCGGGGCACAGAACGAGCCCAGCCAGTTTGCCGTATCTGTGAGTTCCATCATACGCATAGAATAATGTGTTACTGTCAGTATGCCACAGAGGAGAATGACGCACACAGACGAGCAGGAAAACGTGCTACAAACCTCCAGCTCCAAAGTTAAGGACATACTGAGTAAATAAAGCATCCAGTTCATCGTACTGGACCAAGGCATCTTCAAACTGCTGCAGCATCTCAAAGACAAAGGCCAGCTCCTCCTGTAGCACCCCAACACGTACACGCGCACACACGCACACACACACACACACACAGACACAAACACAACAGCAGCTTTATTTACTTATCTGAAATAAATAGACATGAGCTTCAAATACAGAGGATTAGCTGTAAACACACAAAACGTATCATCGTTGAAAACTTTTTTCAATATGAGCCAGACTCATAGAACAGAATCTTAAACAAGGTTACAGTGGGGGAAAAAGAAGCTGACAAGACAAAAGTTGAAAAAATAACATGAATGTTAAACTTTGAAGGAAATTGATCAACTGAAAGCAGCGACAGTCCGTCCCTCTTTTAGTAAAAGTCTTTAAACACAGCAAAAATCAGCACATTATATTTAATTCTTCCAGGTAAGAAGTTTGCGTTTACTTTATATTTGACAAGAATGAAGCCTCTGTGATATGTGTCAAAGTCAAGGGAAAATCCAGCCTGAGAAATGATTTTACATCGTAAAAATGACACAAAAAGCAAATAATCATTATGTAATACCATAAATTCTTGAAAACAGTGTCAATTACCAAATAATTTAGTTGTGGATATATCAGTAAGATTGCAAAGAGGAGTAAAATATGAATTTATGGGAACCTAAGCTCGGGAATTAAAAAAGTAGCAACTTTTCATGGGAAATATTTATTGAAATGAAGCACAAATTGGGAGCAATTTCAAATCACTGAATCATATAAACACAACATAAATATTGGCATCTATGCAATATAATACACTTTAAAAAAACACATGTCAACAGATTTATTTGAAAGTAAAACTTTACAAATATGTAAGTGTGACAAATTCAATGAAACTCTACAATAAACAATATTAGCAGATGTTCACAGATTTCTCATGCTTGTATAACACAATGAAAGTCATTTTTACTCTCAAACTGTTGAAAAAAAAATCTAAATTTTTCCAAAACCCTGCTTTATCATCAAATTATTTGACAAAATTATATACATTACATACTTTAATATAATTTATACATGGAAATGCAAAGTAGCACTGATGTGAAAATGTGGCCCACCTGAAATCAAACTCATCCGTATTTGGCCCCTGAACTAAAATGTGTTCGACACCCCGATGTACAGTAAGTGAGACTGCCGTTAAAAAGCGGTGCTTTCTTTGCTCGTGTACCTGAACCATGAAGTATTCACAGAAGCTCCAGCCAGGCTGGGTGCGTTTCTCCCGCAGCGTTCGCATGTCGTCTTCAAAGCGTCCCAGGTTCTTGGTGAAGGACATGAGGAGCAGAGTTCTCAGCTTCAGAAGCAAAGAGTTCCAAGACTCCTGAGAGCGGGACGTGTCCTTCAGAGGATCGGACAGAACCACACACCTAGATCCAAGAAAAAAAAAAAAAAAAAAAAAAAATTTCTTTAACATTGTTCAGAGCACGACAGCAACCTGCTGTAAGGTCCATGACTGGTGAGTCAGATGGACACATTTATGAACCAAATAGAAGCTTAAATACATTTCTTTTTTTCAAAATAATTTCATATTTGTAAATAGGGAGCAGTTATTTTATTGTACTTTTATACATTTTTATAACTTACAAAAAAATTCAGATTCTAATAATATTTCTATTTCAGCCTTAATTAAAAAATGCAGTTGTTTTGAAAGGTTGTGATTGTTTTTTTAATTAATTCCATATGTTTTAACAAAACAATAGCAAGAAAAACATGATTTTCATTATATATATATATGTACATGCAGATCTCTCTTTTACTTAATAAAATGAAAATCATGAATGATCTTGTCTTAAAAATTGGGGTTGAAGGGTGTTGTTTAGGGACTGCCTCCCCTCGCTCTTTGTCAATGGTTTTGACCAGGAAATGTGCAAATTCAGTGAGTTTGACCATAAAAAGGTTAAAAATCATACATGAAATAAATGCATAGAGCAGTCAAATTGACAGATTAACTCTCTCTTATAATTGTCAGTATTTTACATACCATAATGACTGCACATCACTAGTCTTTGAGCTGTGTGCAATGAGATCTGATGGACAGCACATCACCTCCTATTTTTTTTTGTATCAAAACTCACATATTTATGGAGCTCCAGACATGACATGGTAAAAAAAACTATATATTTTGTGGCCAAAAAAAAAAAATATATATATATATATATATTTATTTATTTTTTTACTGTCATGTCTGGGGATCCGTACATATATCATTAGGAAAGAGAGAAATACTCACATGCTAGAATAATTTCAGTTCATTTTGAATTTCTTTTTACTGAATTTCCTTCAACATCATTCAAGTACTGTCATTTATTATGTGAAACAATATTTTGGGATTATTTGTCAGCATATTTCCCAAAGTGTCGCATCATTCCCATCTACTCTAGTAGAACGTAATCGGCGTTTCTGCACCTGTCGTTTTGTTTGTTGCAGAAGTCACCGCGGATTTTGTCCACAATGGACGACCGCGGCAGGATGTTGGTCTTGTTCTTCTTCTTGTTGTCGTTGCTTTCCACAACGATGATGACCCAGTCGGGCGACGCGTGTGTGCGTAAGCTGTTCTGCCAGCGCAGCATGTCCTCCTTCACCGAGCCCTTGTAGGCCTCCGTGTCCTACAGGGAGGATGGAGGATCAGTTCATTACTGCACACAGTGAAAGTCCAGGCTTTTTGGATCTCCTGCATGAGAATGACCCAGGGGTCGCACAAAACTATTTACAGACACAAGAAAAGGAGTCTTGTAACAGATGGTGGCCTGAGCCTCCATCTGTTTATTGCAATGATAAACTGTCGTGAGAAGCATCTCACAGATCATTGGAGATCAGAGTGAACTGATGGAATCAGGATTTAAGCACAAATCTGAAGATGATAGATCCACCTAAACATGCGTAAAACATGATTTTTGCAGCTTTTAATGCATTTTTGATACATTACTCCTAATCTTCCACTTTCAGCACTCAAAAATCATTTTTTTCCGAGTTCCCTTGAATGCAGCATTACGTGTTTCACAGTCAGCTGCTTCCTGATTGGTGACACATCACAAGTCACGAGTCGGGAGTCAACGTTGAAGTCAGGAACCCATTAGGGGTCGCGAGACACTGGGAGTGGGTCATCAAAAGCCTTCAACAAGCTAAGAATATTTTTTGAACAATTTGACCCCCCTTTTTGCTTATTTTTACCATTTATCTGCAACTACACCAAACTTGTCATATTTTAAGCAATTTTAAGAACTTTTTCTTGCCATATTTTTGCTCCTTTTAATGCATTTTTGCTCCATTACTCCCATTTCTGCTGAGGCTGAACGATTATTTGCATTTGCGATATCGCAATATCATAAAACGTGATTTTTCTATCACCAAAGGGCTACAATTTATTTCTTTTTTCTTTCCTGTCTTGTACTGTAATGTTTAGTTCAGAGAGTGTTTAAGAAGTGCAGTCCACATGTTTACATGTTTAATGAAATGTGATGTTAGTTAGATATGTTGAAGAGGTAAAGCCACAGATTTGTTAGCTTTATTGTTGTAATCTGTGCTTTAAAATGTATATTTTATATTTATTTAAAGTTTAAATAAATCTGAAATTGTTTATTATGAAACAGATTTATTTATTGCTTGTGTTCATTGAAGAATACATTACAAAAGCCATTGAAAAAATATAGCATATAATTGCAATCACAATATTGTGGAAAAAATGTAATTAAATTAAACTCACAATTAAAATATTTTCCAAAATCGTTCAGCCCTAAATTCTGCCACTTCTACATCAAATTTGAATGCCTTTTTTGCACATTTTTTTCACTTTCAAGACGTTTTCAGTGCTTATAAACCCTTTTCAACCACTTTACCACCTGTCACACATGTTGACCCATTATGTCACTTTTAACCTTTTTTCACCATATTCATGCTCATGTTTTGCCAATTTAAACCACATTCACGATTTGTCATTATTGTGCAGTTTAAATTAATTGTTCCTAATTTTCAAATTCCATTACCCCAACACCCCATCTCCATTTCTGCCACTTTTAAGCTAATATTGACACTTTGAACCCTTTTTACCACATTTTCTGCTTGTTTTTGCCCACTCTAATTTGCAATTTTGTAGTTTATGTAGTTTTAAAATCCCATTTCACCACCTTTTCCACTATTTTTGGTCACTTTTAACCCATTTAATTTCTGTGTAAAACATGGATTTACATCTTTAAGACGACTATATACTATGGCCCAAATCATATTAAACTTTCTGGATAACAGTTGATATTATTCAGATCAATAAATAAATGTGGTTATCACAGATTTATTCTGATTTCCTGTGTTTCTAGGAGGACAGTGATTGGCTTTACTCCATCGTTCTTCCAGTTTGTTTCCTGTGAAATTAACTCCAAAATAATCATTAGCCTTTGTTTTACCACAACTTTCAGTGAAAACAGCAGAAATGTGTTGGGAAGTCAGTTTGGCAAAGTTTGGGGCAAACACGAGAAATCACAGTAACAACGAAGTAAAAACACTTCTATGCATCGTCAACCAGAGGGGTTCTCAACCTTGGGGTCAGGACCTCATTTTTGGTCGCTAGACACAGAGCCCAATTTTGCTTATTTTTACCCTTTTTCTGCAACTACACCAAACTTTTTCACTTTTTTTACTCCCATTTCTGCCACTTCTCTATCAAATTTCAACGCCTTCTCTGCACATTTTTTGCACTTTCAAGACAGTTTTGGCACTTATAAACCTTTTCCACTTATGCCACATATGTTGACCCATTATTGTCACTTTTAACCTCTTTTGACCTTATTTCATGCTTATTTGTGCCAATTTAACCACATTCACAAAATGTCATGCCCATTATTTGCCAGTTTAAACTAATTGTTCCTACTTTTTAAATTACATTACCCAGTTTTTGTCCATTCTAATTTGCAACTTTTAACCCATTTCGGTGGTTTTTAAAATCCCATTTCACCACCTTTTCTGGTCACTTTTAACTCATTTTATTTCTGAATAAAACATGAATTTACATCTTCAAGATGACTATATACTATGGCCCAAATAATAAAGTTCCTGGATAACAGTGAATATTATCCAGATAAATAAATGTGGTTATCACAGATTCATAGAACAATAGACCATCATTTTACTGACTTTATGGATGGACCCCAAAAATCTGTCCCCTTTATTTCCCCTTATAGATGGTCCTGTCACCACATGACTGTTCTTCACTGTTCATGTCTGTGTTCAGTGGGGGACCCCGGTCTCTGGACTGTGTGTGAGACAAACATTTGTGGCCCTAGGAAATGCTGCGAGTCACGAGACAGTAACAGCACTTCCCCAAACCAACGTTCTGCTGACTCAGCAGCAGCAGCTTCCTGCTCCAGTTTCTTTGCTCTGCTGTTTTAAAAGTTGAAATCAAGATTATGTCAAGCCTGGTGACTTTGAATGATTAGAGCCTCGGGTCAGTTAAGGTTTTCCAGTTACTCACACAGCAGTCAGTCCAGTAGATGTGAAGGAAAGGGAAGGTGAGCAGAGCCTTGTTGCCCTCCTTGGGGAGGAGCTCCTCCTTAAACTGGACAAAATTAGCCTCGAGGTGGATCATCTTCGGTGCTCGGCCGTAAGTCCTGCACAGGGACGACAGACACAGCTTTAGAGCAAAGGTCACTCTGGTATGATTAGCAACATTTAACCCCAACATATGTTCTAAACTCATTATGTTTCATATGACAAGGGTTTGCATGTTCTCCTTGTTGCTTTTGTCCAGGTATTTCACTTTCCTTTTACACTCTAAAAACATGCATGTTACTTAATAACACAAAGAGTTTTATGACGTGCAGACAATATAATGCTGGCTGCTGACAGTGGGACTTATTTTTGAAACAGAGCCAATCCTGCAGATCACGGATCACCTTTGGCTCTCACCCATTAAGAGTTTAATTAGCTTTTAGCTTCCATAGCAGCTGCAGTGCAGTACAGTATGTTAGAATGTGTTTTAAATGTGTTTCAATTGGTTTAAATGCGGTGTTTTTGTGGAGTTTTGTTAAGGGCGTCCCAATCCGATATCAGCACACAAAAAAGTATCAGATAATATCAGCCTGTATCTAAAATCTTGATAAAATGATAGCTATCTGATGATAGCCATGTTCCTGGGAGGCTGTTTTGTGTTATCCATGGCTGTAATCTTGCAATAAAACTAAAGCATATGGTTATTTATTATAGAATGTAAGTCATACTGTACAAGTGTGGGAGAATGTAAAACCACAATTACTCTGTGACAATAGGATAACTTCATGTCGGAATATAAACTTACATAGATTTTGTATTGACTTCATACATCTACACCTAAAATATGACTGTTGTGTGCCATTAAAGCTGATATCTGGAGTTTCTGAGAAATCTATGTTTATGTATCATTCTTAGATGCAAAAAACACCTAACTAGTCTTTTACTATGGTCTACTACTGGTGGTCATTCATATACATTAATGTATAGAAGTCCCACCTTCGTCTATATACCCCTATACAAATGAAAGAAAGCGCCGACTTCGCCCAGCCAATGCTGATTACGATTTTTGCCGATCCCAATATTTTTATTTTTTTTAGAGCATACACCTTGAATATTCCAATCTTATTTTATTGTAAAACATTGAACAATATCCACAAAACAATACAAATGTGTTATTTTACCGACACATGAGGTAGTTAACTCAAATTATAAATTAAAAGTTAAAGAACATTGCTGTCTAAAATACTAAATTAGATCACTTTATATCACAAACTAAACGTGTCCATCAGGTTCCACTGCAGACCTGTTTTCAGCTTTTTGCCAAAAACAAAGTGCACAGTCAGCAGTATTTTGGTTTAACAAGTAAAGAAAATCACAGGGTTTGGGGTAGATGATAAAATAATAATCTACAGGACAAACTAACAAAAAAAAAAAAAAAAACATCTTCAACCACCAATAAAGTGGATATTTAAATGTAAAAATATAAATCTCAAAATAATCTGCAACAGTTTACAAAATAAAAGCTCCTAAAAGTCAAACATTCTCAAAAATAATAAAGTGCATCATGTGTAACATTTTCATAAGTCAACGTGGCACAGGTTAGTTGTTCTCTCATTTATTACAGTCACTTGTTCATTAGTGGAAGGTTTTTATTCATGTACAAAACGATAAACTCCATCATTTTATTCATAGTCGCTTTGTTCTTTTACTCTAACAGCAGACCAATGGCTCTTTGCGCTGTTAGCTTTAGCATTAGCTTGATTTCTAGCTTCAAACGCTCCACACTCAGCGGTGTGGTGGTGTCTTATAGTGAATGAGGTAGCGTTGTTTGCAGCTCCACCAGGACTTATTTCCGCATTACAGGAATTACAAATTGAGATCCTTTGCTCTATTTTTTTGTGTACTACTGCCAAACTGCGGACATGCTAAGCTAACCGTGCCTCTGTGACTGTTGTTGTTGTTATCCTGTGTACCAGAGGCACGTGCAGCACGCACATGCACACATGACCTGGTTGGCGGGTCTGTCGGTCATCTCACAGCAGAAGAGGACAGTGGCTGACTTTATGGCAGATTTTAAGACGTTTGCAGAGGTAGAAAAGATCGGCGGAAAAGATCGGTTTCATATGCAAGGATCGGCCAATCGCCAATCCCCAAAATAAGGAAAATCGGTGCATTCTTAGTATGCATGATTCAGACTGGCAGATGACAGATTTTCAGCTATTACAGGACGGGTCCTAGAACGTATCAAATGCCAAAAAAAGGGTTCACTATAATTTCATGTAGCGAGCATTAAGTGTGTGTGTGTGTGTGTGTGTGTGTGTGTGTGTGTGTGTGTGTGTGTGTGTGTGTGTGTGTGTGTGTGTGTGTGTGTGTGTGTGTGTGTGTTTCCTCACTCACCTTCTCCACTCCATGGGTTCCCTGGGAAGCTGTTGAGCCAATGTGGTGTAGAGAGACCTAAACAACTCCTGATCTCCAGCACCTAAGAGGAAAACACAAAACATTTAGGAACATTCAAAACAGCCTAAAAACACACTTTTAAGCTTCATTTCTGTCTTTTACAGCATAAAAAAAAACTACATTTCATATTCACTAATCCCACACAGCCATTCATCAACGTAAAAACAGAAAAGTCTGACGTATGATTTTTCGGCCAATCCTCAAATGTCAAAGTGCTGCTCAGTACTTGAAGCATGTAGCACACAAGTGTCAAACTCATGGACCGGGGGCCATATCCGGCCCTTTAGAGCATCCAATTCGGCCCGAGAGCAAAAAAGTCAGAGAAAGTATTAATTATTGTGTAAATTATCAACTAGTACAGTTGCAGATATCTCAGCTAGATATCTCCAAAAAATACACATATTCAATGAAACTCCACAATATTAGTAGGGCTCACATTTTCCCCATGCTTATATCACATGATCAACATCAGTTTTAATTTCAAATTGTTAAAATAATTAAATTTTTACCAAATCCTGTAATTTTCTTCAAACAATTCCACAAAATTTCCCCAAAATACATAAAAATTGGTGACAAAATCAAATACATTGAAGGTGAAGATGCTGCAGGAACTGATATCTGTCACTTATTGCTTTGATATTAATGGTGCCGTACATATTTTATAATTTATTTATACGTGGAAGTGCAAACTAGAGCACAATAATGATCAAATTACTAATTTTCCCACCTAAAATCTGCTCCGTATTTGGCCCCTGAAATAAAATGAGTTTGACACCCCTGATGTAGAATTTGTCTTTTAAGCTTCTCCATTGAGTTGCTTCATTTTTGGTTTCTTTATTAATCTCATCTTTATTAATCATCTAACCTGACTTATTAATACATCCATTTTAAAACTCTCCCTCTTCAGACTCAGTCGTACTGATGTCTCGTCTGCTTATTATCACTGAAAATGACATTTACATAAACTAAAAAGACATCTAAAGGAGTGATTACTGATCAAGTGCATCACTACTGCATAACATTTTATATTATCTTCCACTTTTATGCTCTTTACATTCTCCTTTTATAAAAAAAAAAAAGTCCTCTAGATCAAGGTACTTGCTATTATGAGGTTATTTGCCTCTATTATCAATCACTTTCTAAAAAGATTTTTGTCCTTTTATTTATCTTTTTCAAATAAGTTTGATAGGAACAAAAGAACCTGTGAACATTTAAAGCCAAAATGTCAGTAAAACACTGATGAATGAATGACATTCTTAGTTAATGTGGACACAGGAAATGCATCCATAGCATTGGTGCTTTACACAACATCATGTAATCAAGCTACTGATAAGTGAATGATACAGTATCCATTTCACAAGTATTTACAGCACATGTCAAACTCAAGGCTCACGGCCTTTGAGTGCATTCAATTCAGCCCATAGGAAAAAGTAAAAATGACCATGAATGAAATGAAACATGAATAATTGTGTAAGTTATCAACTAATTATCAACTAATATCTCAGTCGCTCCAAATACACAAATTCTATCAAGTCTTGAAGTTTTTCAGAAAGTCGACCAAAATTACACAAAGAGACGCCACAAAAATTAAGGAATTTTGAAGTGAAGATCCTGCAAGGACTGATATCTACCACTCATTGTGTAGTATTGTACGTGCCTTACATACTTAAGGTCTTTCTCAGTTTTAATTTATACTATAAAGGTTACTCTTGCTTGGGAAATAAAACCATTTTTTTATGAGACTTCATTTTTATTTTGGACCCCAACTTTGGGTTATTTCACCCCTCGCAAATATTGAAAACCCTCTACATGAGGCCATTGTAGCTTACCTCTGTCTTATAATCATTTGTTGTTTATTAGTTTTTCACTAGTAACATAAAAAATATTAAAAAAAACATTGCATCAGAAAATCATTTATTTTTAAAAACCTAATACTTATTATGAACAAATTAAATTTTGACATGTAGCGAGAGATTTTGAACAGGATTAAGGGTGAATTGGACGTGTTTGTCCATTTCTTACATTTTCCAGAAATTCAGTCACTTATTTTATGATGAAGATTAGAATAGTGTGATATTGTCCCAAAAACATGCATGTGAATAATTTCCGTGTCGTGTTGGAGATCCATTTTAAATAAACGGGGGGAAAACACAGTTCAGATTACTTCCTCCAAATCAAAGGCCCGAATGTACATGTGGGAGAACAAGCCAGGGCACAATAATTCTCCTGAATCCTCACTATTATGATCCATTTTTCTTCCGTCTGTCGTAAACTCCTCCGACACCGTTTGTCCAATTTTGACAAATAAGCAAACAAAGCGTTCAGAAAGTTCCCTGAGATTTATGCCTGTAATTTTTGAGTTATTAATTTTTTTGTGAAACTGCATTGATTTTCCAGCTTTGATCTCATTTTTAGAATGAAGCTGCTCCAGTTTTTACCTTCAAATCTTTGCTAACAAATTATAAACCATTCAACCTCTAACATGTTCAGCTAATTTGTTCAACCATTTTCAACTTTATTGCTAATGTCAAGCTTTTGCTAGATTAATGCTTAGCTAATGCTAGGTTAATGCTATTGCTTGGCTAACGCTAAATTAGAGCTAATGCTAGGTTAGTGCTATTGATAGCTAAATGCTAATGCTAGGCTAATAATAATGCTGGGATAGTGCTAATGTTTGGTTAATGCTATTGCTAGGTTAATGCTAATGCTGGGTTAGTGCTATTGCTAGGCGAATTCTAGGTTGATTCTAATGCTAGATTATTGTTATTGCTAGGCTAATGCTAGGTTAACGCTATAACTAGGTGAATGCTAATGCTAGGTTAGTGTTAATGCTTGGCTAATGTTATTGTTAGGCTACTGCTATTGTTAGGCTCATGATAGAAAAATGCTAATGCTAGGCTAATGCTATTGCTAGGTTAATGCTAATGATAGGTTAGTGCTGTTGCTTGGTGAATGCTAGGTTAATTCTAATGCTAGATTATTGCCAATGTAAGGCTAATGCTATTGCTAGGCTAATGCTATAGCTAGGTGAATGATAATGCTAGGCTAATGCTAATGTAATTGCTAGGCTACTGTTAATGCTAATATTAGGCTAATGCTATTGCTAGATTAGTGACAATGCTAGGCTAATGCTAATTTTAAGTTAGTGCTAATAATAGGTTAATGTTAGGCTCGTGCTAATGCTAGGCTACTGCTATTGTTAGGCTAATGATAGAATAACGCTAATGCTGTATTTGGCCCATGAACTAAAATGTGTTGGATGCTCCTGGTTTACAGTGACATTTAGTGTAGTTCTTCTTTCAAACTAAATGTTAGCTGCCATGTGGTGAGTAGATTAGACGCCCTACATGAAAAGAAGTGACCTTTGAAAGGTAACGTATGAGCCCTACTATCCCAGTGACAGCTTGGCGATTTGTGAGGAATATTTTGAAATGTGTGTGTGTAACTAATGGAGTGTGTGTTTGGTGTGTTTGTATCTGCACTGTGAGCCTTGTTGGAGCTGCACTGAAAGTGGGTCACATACAATCACTCAGTAACAAAGCCTGTTTTGTGAAAAAAAGAAAAAAAAAAAAGAAAAATAATTGCTACTCATACACTAAGTGATCACATGGTGCGAGAGCAAATATCCCTAAATAACCATCTAGTGAGCACCTGATCCTGGAAGTGTATCCTGTTTGGTCCACAGTGCTGGACTCAGGCCAGAATGACTCACTGTGCTGATAATGACAGGGTTAAAAACCCTCAGTGTTAATCAATTAGAGACTCGTCATCTGATCAACACCTCAAACATTGTGTAAAATCAATAAAATAGAGCTTTTAGTACATGTTAAAAAGATAGAGCTTTTAGTATATAAAACAAATATGGAGCTTTTAGTTCAGAACAAAGTGTGACCTCCACTGTTGACTGAAGGCATTAATTAGTATGGGGAGAAATTTGTCTAAAAAATATTCACAAATATATCCACAATTTACACGTGTTTTATAATGTGTGTGCATATTTTTCATGAATTATCATATGTACATCTTCAATTGTGCTTGGAGAATAACTAAACTCAAAATTAATCTAGAACTGTACAGAATAGATCTGCGTAAATTTAAATGATGGCTTGTTCAAAGCGAGGCAGCAATAGTTTCCTGAAATTATTGCGAAGAACGTCAACAACTCTCGCACGTTGTTTTCTGGAATTGAAAAGCTCACAACCCCCCCAGATCAGACAGCCCCTGAATTACTGTCAACTGGAAAATACAATGAATTTACTGTATATTTCAATGAAAAAATACAATCAATAAGGTCAAACATCAGAACAAACCAGCAAAATAACAAAAAGCTTGAACAGCTTCAACCACTGAGGGAGGAGTCAACTACAATGTTAGAGTTTATTACAGTGAACCCTAAAACAATAGAGGAGTCTGTTCAGCAGCTGAATCCATCAACGTGTTGCCTTGACACAATACCCTCAAACTTCTTTAAAACTGTTGTAAAGTCAATTGTCACTGATTTTTGTCAGATAATTAACTGCTCAATCCAATCAGGCACCGTACCAAAATCCCTGAAAGTAGCTGCTGTGAAACCTCTGTTAAAAAAAGAAAACACTGGATGCCTCTATACTGGCTAACTATAGACCAATCAGCAACCTTCCATTCATGGCCAAGATTATTGAGAAGGTGGTCTTCAATCAACTGAGTCAATTATTAACATTCAACAAAATATTTGATAAGTTTCAGTCAGGTTTTCGTTCTCATCACAGCACAGAAACTGCTCTGATCAAAGTGATCAATGACATAAGGTTGAACACTGATTCAGGAAAAGTATCGGTTCTCATTCTATTGGATCTAAGTGCTGCATTTGACACTGTAGATCATACAATTTTGTTGCACAGATTGAAAACATGGGTTGAACTAAATGGAAAGTAATGCAATGGTTTAAGTCATACTTGGAGGAGCAAAGTTATTTTGTAAGCATTGGAAACTTTGAATCTGACAGATTACCAATGTCCTGTGGGGTTCATCAGGGCTCTGTTCTTGGACCCCTTCTGTTTAGCCTATATATGCTTCCTTTAGGACAAATTTTACAGAACTGTTAGGTTGATTATCAGAGCTATGCAGATGACACACAACTATATCTATCACTGAACCCAGATGACTATGGTCCCATTGAGGTGTTGTGTGACTGCTTAGAAAAAGTAAACTGAAAACTTCCTTCAACTAAATCATGACAAGATGGAGATGATTGTCTTTGGTTACAAGGAAAAGTGGACACTGGTGTCAGCGAGTACCTTGAGTCTCGATCTTTAAAAGCTAAAGACCAAGTCAAAAAACTTGGTGTTCTGATTGACTCAGATGTGACATTCAGCAGTCCAGGGATGTCCAGAAGCATAGGCGGCATCGCCTACTTCTCTCTTTCTGGCCGCCTTCTACTCTTAAACATGTTCATAAATGATTCCTTATCCCCTTAGCCCTGAAAGAATATCTGTAATATTACATGAATATCTGTAAAAGACACGTTTTTCTATTAGCTCTGTCTGCTAGCACATATCATCTCTTCTTCACTGCGCAGAATAACTGCATCCCAACCAAACACTTTGTTACCAGCACCCTCTGCTGGTCAAAAAAAACTTTCGGCTGCAACTGAAGAAAAACAATCATTCTCTCTAAACATTTCCCCAATAATAGAATAAATGCGTTATACAAATACATTTGCCTTGCAAATTGTGTAAAGTGTGTTTCTGGATAGGCCGGCATATGCATTTATTTTTTAGACAAACGCAACACAGTTTTGCTCAGATTCACACACACACACACAGCTCCCGATCCGCATGTGTGGAAAGCCCTACCCTTCCACTAGGGGGCTGTATTGAAATCTCTGCTGAAGATGAATTCCCTTTTACCAGCAGTCCAATAACTGAAGTCAGAGTTCAGTAAAGTTGGAAAGATAGTCACAGATTAGGACTTCCGGCATCAATAAATCGTTAACGAAAATGTCATAGACACACAACGCCTCTACCATCTGTGTGAGGATGACGACATGCTACCAGATAGTATTTTTTAATCAAAAGCAGCCATGTTTGGAACAGCAGAAATAACATTGGTCTCTATGTGCAGCCGGCAGAGAGACTAGAGCCCAGGGAGCGTCTGCAAATAGCAACACTGCTGCAACAACAAAAACAGTTACGACAATGATATCTAATAATGTCGCTGTCATTCACTGCAGTGTCACCAAAATCACTGCAGTCTTCACTTATCTCATGTTGACAACAGTACAAGACTTAGTTTGACAAAAAAAACACATTTTTCACAAGTTCCCAACTTTACCGTCTGGTAAACTTTACACAATTCACAAGCACATCTGGAGATTTGCACATGATAATTCATGATAAGTATTCACAAATTATAAAACACATGTAAATTATGGATGAATATTTTTTTTAGACAAATCTCTCCCCATAATTAAGTCATTGTGAAAAGAAGTTGAATGGTTCCTCTAACTTTTTGTGGTATAAACATCCTTTAGATTTTACATTAGTTGTTTTTATGTCTGCACTGCAGGATCGTCTAAGCCCTTCCCTGTATCAGAGTAGATTTTTATTCGACTTTTTAATCCATTTTTCATATAGCTGTGCCAACTTTTAGTATCGAGGGATAAAGAAAATGTAGTGCTACACACATTCCTTTGCTCCAAGAAAGATCAAGAATATGTGTCCTTTAATGGCAGAAATTAATTAAGAGCCATCTTGCATTTAAAAAGTGCCTAAGCAACATTTTAGAGCAATGAGCTTTGGATGTGAAATAATACTTTTGTGACTTTAAGCTCAAATGTCGATAACTTGATCCAGATATAGTGGAGCAGCAAATGCAACACCAGGCAATATGTCAGGGTTACTTGGGGAAGTTAAGCAGCAAAAGAATAAACAGAAACAAACTCCAAATTCTGTGTAAAACCATTTTACCTTCAATCAGGGAAGTCTCCAACACAACCAGGAAACACGAAAAGAGAGGACAGAAAGGTTCCTGCTGACAGAAAGTCCCTAACCCTGAGCAGATATGTATATATACAACAGAAATAAAATGGAAAAAATTAATAAATAAATGCTGATGAGGAATTTGAGATAATAGCAGAAAGTTTAAGTAAGGTTGGAAAGTTCAGGTAAATTTTTACAGGAACTTAAGTTTGAGTATATTCAAAGATGTAAACTTTTCATGGAAATTATTTATTGGTTTTAACCAGAAAATGGCAGTAACTTTTAAATAACTAACATTTAAGATGAAGATGCTAAAAAATTTTCCCCAACTATATTTACCATCTCTTTTCAGGGACAAATCTTCGATTTTGAAAATTTCCCATTAATTCCCATGGAAAGTTTCCGATTTTGAAAATGTACAGAAATTTGCAAGCTTAAATGTTGATTTTGAATTGTAATTTTTTGAATGAATGCTAATACTTATGTGTGGATATGATACAGTTATTTAACAACATTTTCAAACTCTGACCTTCCCACGTTGAGTTTCAGGCCTTTTTGTGTTTTGTAAGTTTAAAAAAAGAGGTTCACAGAAATACTCCAACCATTTCAACCCAAATCTCACATTAAGAGCTTTTTATTCATTTATTTGCTCATAAAAAGACAAGGAAAGTTGTTTAGAAATTGATAGATTACTATACACTACAAACTCAATGAATATATACTGTCTACTATATACTACAAGTATGATTAAGATGATGAGCGTTCCCACTGAAGTATACTTCCAAGTTTCCCAAGATGCATTTGGAGCCTACAAGGACAAAAACCTGAATCACACTGAGGCTAAATAAAAAATGTCTCTGTTGATTCTCCACCTTTGAAAGTCCTGGAAATATTTTAAGTGAGAAAGTGATCGAGTAGAATATCAACATGTGCTCATTTGATCCATAAAACTCATGTATACACATTTCATTCACACATTTCAGAGATTCCACATTGACCGACAAAACTTCTGATTAACTTCAAAACAAGAGCCATATTTACAAAAGGGTTAAACTAAGAGAAGACAAGAAGAGATGCTTTTATTTTGAAAAGGGGATGTTTGATTTTAGCTTGCAGACGTCCCAGGACTATTTTACATTCCGCTCGCAATCATCATGGGGTGGTTGAGTATGACTAGTGTGGTCACCGATAGGACTTTAAATCAATTTTTTTATTTTTTTATATTTAATCAATATTTTTGTGTATTTGTGCAATATTTCAGTGGTGGTTACAACGCTTTCAATGTGTTGCTTGATGCACTTGATTTTATGATGGCAGTGTGTAATGCCTGCAATATTTATGTATGCACGGGCATTTTATTTTCATATAATCTGTTCAGATCAGTGTTTAAACTGACAATAGGAAAAATTATTTCTTCTTATTTTTGTGCATTGTCAGTAACTCAGGGTGATTTATCCTTAATGTTCATACTTACAGTTGTTACAATGCCGTCATTATGTTGTCATGGTTACTTTGAGACTTCTACACAGTAGTTTCAGTGAAAAAAAACTTGTTGCACTTTATTTTATGATGACAGTGTGTAACACTACACTTTCTTATTTTCAGTGAAAATGTGCAAAAACACTAATAATAAATAATAAATCAGATGTTTTGAAGCAAACAGTTTTGACTCAATTTGTCCTCTGAATGATCAATATCTTCTGATGAACATGTACAACAACTTGATTTTTCATCTCTACGTTTTGATATTAACTGGGTAGAACATTGTATCGTGACCCAAGTATCGTGATATGTATCGTATTGCAACATCCTTGCCATTACTCACCCTTAGTCACCGCTGTGCATACTTAAAAAATATCCACATATAGTATAGATCCGGTATATCTCATGTACTCAGTCTTTTCATTCTATCAAATGCTAACGCACTACATACTAATCTAGACGTCAGACTTAGTATGAGTAGTATTAGTATGACATTTACAACACGGCAATGGTGTTTTAATCCGTGTACTGTTCGTTCTTTGGTTATTCTGTTTTAAAACCAAATCAAAATAACAAATAAACAATGTGGTTATTTTGTTTTAAGACCAAAACAGAAATACCGTTTATTTGTTCTTTTTTGATTTACTTTTAAAACGGAATAACCAAAGAACGAATAGAACACAGATTTGTTTTCTCAGTCGGTCATTGATTACATTATCGTACAACTGTGTAATGTAAAAGTTTAGATAATGTGGTTTTTATTTTCTTTTACAATAATATAATTTTATTGTATATTTATTGCTTTAAAAAAAACATTTTGAATTGTATCTAAATGATTTAAATGTAGCAATCTTATGGGTATAAAAAAATATTGATTCACAATACATAATGCCATTTTTTGTGAAAATATTAAAAATCCCAGACACAATTTCTTTTTTCCTCATGTTTTCAAATGTGGTCACAGGTAAACACTACATGTAGTGTAGTACACATTTATGTGTGCAGTGTAAATAAATGTCAGAGCGACTGACTGACTTGTGATGTGCATTGTGTATTAGAACTATGAATCAATAAGTCTTATATTATTTTTTCAAAGTGTATTAGTCAACTTTTGTTTTCGGAAAAGTAAATTAAAGGAATTAAAATCACAATAATTGTTATGATCGAATATAGTCGGAATACATATCGAAACAGTAACAATAAAATCAAATTGTGATGAAAGCATTTTGTCCCAGTCCTAGGAAATATAGATATTAAGTTTTGTTTGCTTGATCTAGTTGTCAGGACTAAAAATGGCTCAGCATGAGAAAAACACGGCTGTATTCTAAACTTTTAGCTTTATAGAAGCATTTTATCATATTACCAGCAGCAGATATTAAAAAATAATAATAATTCAGTTTGCGATCATACTTTGAACTAAAGTGTTAACATAACATTTAAGATGTAAACACATTAGGAGTAGAGCTGGGCAATATATCGAGATTCAAGATATAGAGTTTTCTACTTTGGGGATACAAAAAAAATTACAATATCGCCTTTATCAATATTTATATTTTTTATGGCTTAATTTGTTTTAAAATACTTGTTTTATGAGTCGCTGCTTTCTCTACTTCTTAGAACAGCATAAGAAGCACAGTTTGATGGATTTCTGAGTGCGTCCTAATAACCCAACCTTGATCTAAACAACCACACTACAGAACTCACTCACATGTACTGTCCCTTAAAGGAGAAAGCGCAAGAAGTGGCACATATATTGTAGCTGTTTGTTAATAAATGTGCCTGTGTGGAATTTTGATCATTAAATTTAGGCAGTGGCTGTCAATACGTAATATGTATCAATATACCGGCATTCTATCCGTACGCAACGCCCCTCATTGTTTAAGGTTAGGGTTCGGTCAGTCTCATTGGCCAGTTTAGGTCACGTCGTGCACCTATCACGTGACCTAAACTGGCCAATGAGACGCTACGCACTTGTACTTCCGTTTGTATTAATACGTCAACTATGTTACGGACGAACTAACCCTAGTCTACGTTAAGGACTAACTAACCCTAACCACACGGAATAGTCACGTGACTTCCGGTAAAGTCATCTTTCGTACGGATAGAATGCCGATATATGGATACGTATTAAGTAATAGGAGACATTTCCTTAAATTTAACGCAGAATTGTCTTACTGCTCAGACTTCATTTGGAGTGAAATTATCAAGATTTTCATTGTATACCGCTATATAGGAAAAAAATATTGAGATACGAATTTTAGTCCATATTGCCCAGCCCTAAGTAGGAGCTATTCTGCTAATGAATTACTATCTCTAGCCTTCAGGTGTTTGTATGAAACTTGCAAAAACTTAAGTCCACTAACAACTGTTTATCTGTGTTATGAATGTTTAGGGAGTTCTTGGGCCTTAGGCTGAATTGTTCTTAGCTTCATTTTTAAATATTAATAGGCAATGATTCATTTAATGTGATAACTGTATCTTCCAGGACTAAAAATGGAGCAGCCTGCTGGCACCTTCACCGCCACATCTTAAAATAACCCCCCTGAGAAAGTCCCAGAAGTGTTTTATGAATGACAAACCGATCACAGAGTTTAAACACGGTGTGTGAACCCGTGTTTGTGAGTCACAGACTAAAGAAAAGTGTGTGTCTGTGCTGCAGAAACAAGAAGCTCCCAAAGCTGCAGTGACGCTGTTAGCTTAGCTTAGCTCCCACAAAGCTAACAAACATGACACGGTCAGTGGAATAACGTGCTTCAAACACTACATAATAGCTGACAGCCTGTGTTTAAAACAAGGAAAACACACAGAGCAGCGTGTGTCCTGGTTCAGGGTGACAGCTAGCTGAAATAAGCCGAGCTAATGACAGCTAGCATGCTAATAAGTGTCAGCACAGCAGCAGTAGCAGCAGAGGAAATAAGAGACGCTCACAGGTGACGATGGGCTTGTTCTCCATGGTGTAGATGATCGGCTTTTCCTCTTGACACTCCATAGGTTTTAGCGGCCGCACTCCATGAAAATTGCATGCAAACACCGCTTTATTATTAGCAAGTGCTTATGTGTGCAGTTGTGTTGAATCGATGGGGCCTGTGTCCCCACACCACTTCCGGGAAGTGCGTAAACATTGCGTCATTAAAGGGCCAGCCGGTGATTTCTAAACATCGCTGTACTGCTGTGGTTCCTCACGAGGAATCCTCTACCACCGAAAGCCCTCTGTAGGTGGAATTTATTCTATCATAATCACATTTTACACCCGTTGAGTTGACAAAAGCATCAAAAGAAAAACGCAATAAAGTGGCATGGCATGAGAAGAAGCAATTTTGTTGACTTAAAACGTTCATAGTAGTTTTTGTCAACTCCATTTTTAGGTCGGGCTACAGGATTCAAAACGCCACTCACTGTTCTTCTTCTTCTTCTTGTTCTTCATGCTGTGTTCACTCGTTAAAATCGCTACTTCCCTGTTACTCGTGAACGAATCGTGCTGAAATTTGGTAGGTATAATCTATGGATGTGTACGCATTGACACTCGGAGCCCGATTTTTGATTTGGGGGCCTAAAGGGGCCCAAAAGAGAAAAAAAAATTAAAGTCGATGTCTCATTTATTTGCAAGTCAAATATTGCGACGGTTGGTGGTACCAAATCATTGGCACATCCCAGTATATAAATGGGGCCCATTACCCCATACGTGTCACGGGGGCGCCAGGGGGCTCCATTTTTCAAATGGCTACTCCTCCGTTAGTTCTCGTTAGATCGGAATGCAGTTTGGTATGAATGAATATGATGAGACACTCTGAGCCCTTTTTTTTAAATGGGGCCCGGGGGCCCACCCCCCATCTCCGGTAATTTCCAAATTTATGGGAACATAGTCGTGTGATATATAGTTTCAAAGGTAATTCAACGTATGTTATGATTATGCTTCATACAATTCAATTGGGGCCCCGAGGGGCCAGTGGACCCACCTCCCTTTTTTTGGGAATTTCCAAGAAAGTTGTTTTCTCATTTATTTGAGAGTCAAGTATTGTGACAGTTGATGGTACCGAATCATTGACACATACCAATATATGAATGAAGCCCTTTACTCCGTATGTGCCACGTGGTGCCAAGGGACCCCCAGGGGCCCCAATTTTAAATGACTACTCCTTCGTTATTGCTCGTTGAATTGAGCTGTAATTTGACATGAATAATCTATGAGCGGATGTCGAGAGCCTATTGGTTACCCCCACCCCCGTTTCCGGTAATTTCAACGTAGAATAAGATTTTACATTGCATAATTTGATTTGTTTTACTTGGTGGAACCGAGTCATTTGACTAAATTCTCTGAAGCGTGGTACGTGTTCATCAGAACATGTTTAAGTGATAGTAACTAGAAGACTATGACTAATCAAAAATAGACATGTAAACGAAAACCATGTCAAAATGTATTGATATTTTTGTCAACAGATGAAAACTAAACTATTATTTTGTCACATGGGGACGCATTGATCACATCAAATCTGTGTGTGTGTATTTACAAACATTAATACCATCTCATATAGGTTGACCAGTGGTAATTGATTCTTTAAAAAAAATGCATAAACTCTTTTACTGTATATTTTAGTTGACTGTGTCTGTAACATTTAGTCAATTAAAACTAGATTATAACTGAAATAGTCCTCAAGACTAAATTTAGACTAAAACTAAGTGCAAAATGTGCTCTAAAAATGAACACTGATAGTAGGTAAGTAGCAAACTTCTGTAACCACAGACAACATGAAATCAGAGAAAACTCGTGTAAACCTTCTTTATTTTGCATAAAATAATCAGTCCTTGAATTTTAAAATTACCTTCCAATTTCTGAATCATTGAAACAATATTAGAAAGGTTGCCTCCTAGAAATTCAAACTGTAACTAAGAACTCAAGATTACTGAACAGATTATTTAATCAATGCAGATATAAAGTAACTCTTCTGTTTTACAAAACACGGATATAATAAGCATCTCTATCTTTTTAGATCATGTACATTTTGAAGCAATAGCCTCACATAGGCTATCAAGAGTTGATATGAGATCACAACAGCTTTATTTGACATTAAAATATTTAAAGTGCCAGCTTTGCACACTGTGTGCTCCCATTTGTCTCAGCCAGGACGATGACAGGAGTCAAGTTTTTCTGCTGAAAAAAGTCACTATTTAGTGTGAATGTGAGCGTGTATGCTGAGCTAAGAACATACATTTTATTACATAGATGGTTAATGAAACAGACATTTCCATGGATTAATAACACCCAATATGAAATACAATTGTAATTAACTTTTATTCACACAAATTTACTATCAATCATGTATTACAAAGGATGGGCAACTTTAATCATTGTGAAGCAACTAAAATGTAATTGTCTGATTGAGGATCACATCAACATTCATGTCAGCATTTAATAATGAACAATCACATTAACGAACAAAAGGTTTTGTCTTTATGTATGCTTTGATAGTTGTTGCTTTGTGTATTTTTCTGTCATTGTAGGAGTTTTTGTGGTCATTTTGTGAGTTTTTGGAGTCATTTGGTGTGGTTAAGTGGTTGTTTTGTGTGTCTCTGCTGTCATTTTGTGTGTTTTAGAGTCACTGTATATTTTTCAGGAGTTTGTGTTGTCATTTTGTGAGTTTTGGAGTCATTTTGTGAGTTTAAGTGGTTATTTTGTGTGTTTTTGTTGTCATTTTGTGAGTTTTGGAGTCATTTTGTGAGTTTAAGTGGTTATTTTGTGTGTCTTTGTTGTCATTTTCTGTGTTTTATAAGTCTATTTCTGTATTTTCCTGTCATTTTGTGTGTTTTGGAGTCACTGTATATTTTTCTGTCATTTTAGGAGTTTACGTTGTCATTTTATGAATTTTGGAGTCATTTTGTGAGTTTTATGAGACTATTTCTGTATGTTTTGTGTCATTTTGTGTGTTTTGGAGTCATTTTGTGTGGTTAAGTGGTTGTTTTGTGTGTCTTTGTTGTCATTTTGTGTGTTTTATGAGTCTATTTCTGTATGTTTCTGTCATTTTGTGTGTTTTGGAGTCACTTTGTATATTTTTCTGTCATTTTAGGAGTTTTTGTTTTCATTTTGTGAGTTTTGGGAGTCATTTGGTGTGGTTAAGTGGTTGTTTTGTGGTGGCTGCACTGTCTGTAGACAAGATGAGACAGAACACATTGTGCAAAACATTAGTGAGTGTAAGAGGGACACTGGAGCCATTTAGAGGAGGAAAAACAACAGAGAAGTAGTGTACCCATCCCGGCATAGCAGCCACTGTGTCTCACAAACATTAGGTTTTTTTTCGCCTTCTGGCTGTATCTGAAAGGAATTTTAAAGAAAATTAACCAACCAAACATATTATACAGATCTTCGATAGAGCTTGTATTTAAAATTCACTACAGGGAAACTGTTGCAAATGATATTTTTTCTGGAGAACATCAGCTGATGATGTCTTCAGTCATGAGTGGATTAGCCTAAGCAGATGCGGGCCTTCCTCTCCACCTCCTTGCAGTATTTATCAGAGAGTCCAGTAGCCCTGCACAAACAAAACAACATGCCAGGCTTATTAAAAAGAGACGTTCAGGTCTTAGTCTGGAACACGTCATCTGTTCACACTCACCTGAGCTCCTTCAGCTTCTTTTCTTTAATCTGATTGAGGCGCAGTTGTCTCTTCCGGTTCTCCTCAGCCATCCGATCGGCCTCTCTGAAGAAATCTCTGCGCTGAGCAACAGCTGAAAGTTCTCGTTCCTGCATCTGTTTACGGATTCTCTGCGCGTGACGAAGGGCTTCCTGGTACTGCTTCTCATCCTGTTCCCTCTGCCTGGCCGCCGCTTCTTGCTGTGCCCTGTGTGTGAACCAAAGTGAGAGGAAGGATGTGTTTTAGATATATATAAAAACACACTTTGTACACAGTTTTGAATATACATTAAGTTAGGAGCAGACATGGGCCACATGCGGCCCTTGGTCTAATTTTGTGCCGCCCTCAAAGTAAATGTATAAAATGACTCAAAAAACATTCAAAATGACATAAAAATACACAAAATTACTCCAAAAAAGTACAAAATTACAGAAATATAAAAGAATTACTGCAAAAAAGTACAAAATTACAGAAAACTACACAAAAGTTCTTAAACAAAAGTGTAAAGTTACAGAAAAATACTTTAAAAAAAGACACAGATACACAAAATGACTCATAACACACAAAACGACAATAAAAACACACAAAATGTGTGTTTTTAAAATATGTTTCTTTCAAGTGTAACACTTGAAAGAAACATAAACAATAGAAAAAATACATAAAACACAAGCACTCAGAAAGCGTAAACCTCCTCCAAGCTCCAAATCTCCTCTTTTCCAGATATTGTCAGTAATCTGGATCAATGATAATGTTCATGGTACTATGATCACTCACACTTGAAAGGCTTGGAAAAAAATTATAGCCCCATTAATTACAATTCAGTAGATCCAAATGTATGAACACTCCCATTTTTTGCAAAATGTTTTTTGATTTTTTTAATCTTATCCAAAATCAGTATATTGATCCAGATCCTCCCCCACCCCCCAAAAAAACCAATGGAATCTTCAATCTTCCATGGCCAAAGGTCTATCTTTGAGCATTTTTGTTAAAATCTGTGAAGTACTTTGCTAACAGAGTGCAGACCTCCACCATGCCACTGCAGCATTCCATTGTCACCTAAATGTTAAATACACCAGGTTCAACTTTATGGACACACCTATTGCAATAAAAACCACAATCTGGATCTGATATGGATGAAATTTGGTGGGGGGTGGTAGAAGAATCATTCCACGCTGCATGTCTGAGTTACATTTCATGAACATCGCTTTGTTACAAACCTAGATATGAATTTCTTTAAATTTTGCCAATGATGAAAGATAAAGATTTTTTCCTTTTTTAAAGTAATCCAGGTTTGGGATATTGAGATGTATCATCCCCAAGATCTAATCAGATGTTCCTTATCCTATTTCGCATATTTCCTGAAATGTTCATCAAAATCTATTTTCTAGGTATACTGTACACAGACAAATAAATTAATAAATAAACTAAATAAAAACCTTTTTGACAAAGGTAAACAAATACATAAATGGCGGAGGTAATTACTCAAAAGAAAAATTACAGGAAAAAAATACACAAAATGACTCATAACACATGCCCTGTGATGGACTGGAGCTCTGTCCAGGGTGTACCCCCACCTAATGCCCAATGATAGCTGGAGATAAGCACCAGAAGACCCCGTGACCCTGAAAACAGGAGCAAGTGGATCAGAAAATGGATGGATGGAACACACAAAATGAGAAGAAAAAAATACAAAAAACAAAACAAAACAAAAACAAAATCACACAAAAAAAGAAAATAAAAAGCAAAAAAAAAAACTTTGAAAACACACAAAATGATAAGAAAAACCCTTTGTTGTTTCCTGTATTAATGCTCAGATTAGTTTTTGTTCTAATATAAATGCTGACATGAAAATGTCATTCTTTGAGCTCAGATTGTTAATCTGAGCAGTAACTAAATAACTGTAGAAATGTGTGCATCTTCTGTTTGACTATGATTCCTTTTTGAAAGTTGACCAAATAAAGTTTGATTCCACTTTATTTTAGATTTAACGTGTAGTATTTACCTCACCACTCGGTCAAACTCAGCCTTCTCCCTACCCGCCTCCATGGACAGGCAGCGCTCTCTGTTGAGAACCTGCTCCATTCGAGCTGCCCTCAGAGAAGCTTCATCTCGGGCCTTCTTGGCAGCCATCTCTTTCACCTTCCTCCTCCACTCTCTGTCCATTTCCTGTTGGTTCCTACGTGCACGCAGCTCGTCCTTTTGGAACAATGTGATCAGACTCCATCTTGGCTCTTTATCAGTTCACTTCCCTTTGTTCCTGACCTGCTCTGCTTTGTAGTCTCGTGCTCTTTCTTGCTTTGCCCTAAGACGAGCGATCTCCAGCTCTTTCTGCTTCTTGTTGCGTTTCAGCTCAGCATCAAACTCTGCCTCCCGTTCCTGCAGAGATAACATGGAGCAGAACTGAATATTACATCACAATAAAGCTTTTAATATTCCTGTAAGTGTTATTTTATTGAAACCATTAAAGGAATCATCTACAGTTTAGCCTAAAACCTTTAAAATGTACTGATTAGAAGATCTATGCTTAACTGTCATCAGTAGGCCGTTTCATTTAAGCGGTAGGAGGAACAGAGTAGAGCTGAGGCCACGTTTCCAGGTGCAGACCAAAGTGTATTTATTAATTGTTTCAAAAGTAGAAAAAGTATTTACAAGAAAATAGGCAAAAACTGGGTTAAAACATGTGCAGAGCTCCAACAATAGCTCAGTTCATGCAGCACTCTTCTCTAACAATGCAGATGAGCAGCTTTTATACTCTGACAGATGATCGAGCCCCAGTCTATTCTGAAGCACAGGCAAATTCTTAAAAACAACTATTTTATTCTTTCAAACTATGCATTACAAATCTAACAATGTAAACGCATTTTATAACCTCTACCAAATAAATATGTTTTATTAAGTTAACTGTGTCTATACTAAAAACAAACATCTAATTAAGGACAACATTTAAATCCAACACCCCTCCTGCTCCTCACACAATGGTCCCTCCTGGAACCTTCTTAAGGAGCTCCGGCTCCCTGGGGAATCCTTTAGCCGGTGTCACGGTCTGAGATCGGTTATGAGCATGCGCACTACTGGAAAATGAATTTATGCTACTTCCGCTTAGCTTTTTTCTACTTCCGCCGTGCTGAGATAAAAAAATGAATTTCAAAGCTAAGGTTATTTGACGAGTGCTGAATGGCTACTTTTCTTGTACAAAAATGTACAACTGCTCAATATACGAGGCAGGAGAAGTTCCACCACCACAAAGAAATGATAGACAAGTTCATCTTCTTCATGGTGAAGGGCACGACATCACCAGACACCAACAAGAAGGAGCTCAGGAACATGATTATAATAAAACTCCATACAAAAATAAATAATTTATTTTCCAAAAAAACATGGTTATAATATACATTGCAGTAAAAAACAGTTAAGTTAACTTTAGTTTTTAAGTTTAGTTTCCCTTATACTTTACTCTCTGTTGCAGGTCCACAACCATGGGAAAGACAACCAATAAACATTTGTTTTAAAAACATAATGTGCGTCTTTTGTCCAACAAGTACTGGACTTGCTTCATTACACTAACAAAACACATTATTATGCACTATATCAATTTAATTACCTTTTAAAAATGTAACTACTTTTACAGTTTTAGAGCCTATTTTCCTCCATCTTGACATCACGTGACCGATGATGTCACATGGCCCCACTGCTTGTAAACACCCCATCTTCTGGTGGAGTGAAACATTTAGCCTGCTTTTTTTATATCATTTAGCAGATTTTTAGGTCAAAATGGCAACTTGTGCTGCTTTTGGTTGCTCTAAAAAAACCAGGTAAAGTTAAAGATGCCGATGTAAACCTCTTTGTTTACCAAAAAAGAATAAAAACTGTTGTCACCCAAAAAAAATCAGTTCCAACTTAGCGGTTTGGTAGTAGACAATAAAGCAGAGAAGAAGAGCTCTCCTAAGGCAGAGGTTCTCAACCTTTTAAGCCCACTACCCCAAAATAAAGGTTCCATAGACCGGGGACCCCCACTGTAGCTGAAGGTGGTTAAACACAGACATGAACATTGAAGAACAGTCATGTGGAGACAGGACCATCTATAAGGGGGAATAAAGGGGAGAGATTTTTGGGGTCCATCCATAAAGTCAGTAAAATGATGGTCCATTGTTCTATGAATCTGTGATAACCACATTTATTTATTCATCTGAATAATATCCACTGTTATCCAGAAAGTTTACTAATTATTTGGGCCATATTATATAGTCATCTTAAATAAATGACATTATCTAAAGATGTGAATCCTTGTTTTAATCAGAACTAAAATGGGTTGAATTGACCAAAAATGGTGGAAAAGGTGGTGTCAACATGTGACATTAGATGGAAAGGGCTTATAAAGTACTGAAAATGTTTTGAAAGTGGAAATAATATAATCATATAATCATTATATTTGAGAAATGGCAGAAATGCTTTAAAAGGAGCAAAAGTATGGCAAAAAAGTGATGAATATAGATGGTGAAAATAAGCAAAAATGGGCTCAAATTGATTTAAAAACAAGTCATTCTTGGTTTCTTGAAGGCATCTGGCAACCCTCTTACAGTGTCTCGCGACCCCAAAAGGGGTGCTGACCACAAGGTTGAGAACCCCTGTCCTAAGGGACCTTTGCTCTCCCTTAAAGGCTGAATGTTTCACTCCAATAGAAAACAATGGGATTTTTACAGGCAGTGGGGCCGTGTGACATCATCAGTCACGTGATTTCAAGATGGAGGCTCTGAAACAGTAAAGTGGTCCCATTTTTAAAAGGCAATTAAATAAATGTAGTGCATAATAATGCATTGTGTTATGCATAGATCTTCTAATGAGTACATTTCAAAGATTTTAGTGTAAAAACAGTGGAATATCCCTTTAAGAACAGAGGTGGTTGAACAAGTCTTACCAGTTTCTTTTGGATGTATTCTAAGTCTCTCATGTCCGCCTGCTTCTCCTGCTCCATCCTCTGTTCTTTGGCTCTCATCGTCTCAGCATTGATACGCTTGATTTCCTCCTGCAGAAGCAGCTGATCCTCTCTCTTCTTCTTCAGGGCCTTGTGGACAAAACACAGATGTCTGTCTCTGTCTGTCTCTGTCTGTGTCTGTCTCAGTGTCTGTCTCAGTGTCTGTCTCTGTGTCTGTCTCAGTGTCTGTCTCAGTGTCTGTCTCTGTCTGTCTCTGTCTGTCTCAGTGTCTGTCTCTGTCTGTCTCTGTCTGTCTCTGTCTCAGTGTCTGTGTCTGTCTGTCTCAGTATCTGTCTCAGTGTCTGTCTGTCTCTGTCTGTCTCTGTCTGTCTCTGTCTGTCTCAGTGTCTGTCTCAGTGTCTGTCTCAGTGTCTGTGTCTGTCTGTCTGTCTCTGTCTGTCTCTGTCTGTCTCTGTCTGTCTCTGTCTGTCTCAGTGTCTGTCTCTGTGTCTGTCTGTCTCAGTGTCTGTCTCTGTCTGTCTCAGTGTCTGTCTCAGTGTCTGTGTCTGTCTGTCTGTCTGTCTGTCTCAGTATCTGTCTCGGTGTCTGTCTGTCTCAGTGTCTGTGTCTGTCTGTCTGTGTCTGTCTCAGTGTCTGTCTCTGTCTGTCTCAGTGTCTGTCTGTGTCTGTCTCAGTGTCTGTGTCTGTCTGTGTTCTGTGCACTGACCTGAAAGTCTTCCCAGGTCATTTTCTCCTGCTGCTCTCTGATCTGATGGCTCTCTTGGTCTTTCAGCTCATCTTGCAGTTGCTTTTCCTCCAAACGTTGATCAATCTGCTCACAAATCTCTTTCATTCCTCTGTAGGAGAACACGTCGTACTCGTTCAAAGTTTTGTGGCTCTTTTCAACAATGGCCCACACACTTTGGTCTCAAAAACTTCAGACATTTTTACTAATTCTTTTTATTTAATAGACAAACTGTAAATCTTTAATTTGATCGGATGATTACTTTTTCAGATACGGCCAATTTACTGTAGTGAGGGGGTATGTGTTGATATTTGTGTGTCCTTATTTTGCTTTCATTTTCAGCTTTTAATATCTCAGGAACTTCATCACATAGGAAACTGTAATTTGGTATATTAATACAGCTCCACCTACTCTCTCAGAATATACAAAAGATCTGCTATACATTATATCTGGTGGACATGACAGCTCCTAAAAATGAGTAAAAAGTGAGTGTGTGTTTGGGTCTGGAACATGTTTGGTCCTTCAGTAAACTACTTAGCATATGTCTCAGCTCCCTGTAATGTGATCAGCTTAGAGCTATGAACATAGACTGTTCACATCACTAATGATTAGTCACAAATATGTATTGGTTCTTGGGTGACGCTCTGTAAATGAGAAATGTGCTCATAATAAATATTGTGTTTTCAAAAACAATTGTGTTTCTGATGGAATGGTTTTTCTATTTTTTTATGTTAATAGTGAAAAACGAATACACACTAAATGATTATGAAACACAGAGGCAAGCTACAATGGCCTCATGTAAATTAGTTTTTAAGATTTGCGAGTGGTGAAATAACCCAAAGTTGGGGTCCAAAATATAAATGAGTTATCTTTATACTATAAATTAAAACAGAAACCAGATTATTATTTATTTCATACATTCCCACATGCAGTTATGGGCCAATGAAAATCTGTCACAAAAGTTTTTTTACTGATTACAAGAGCGTTTCACCCAAGAACCAATTCATATATGTGACAATCTATGTTCATAGCTCAAAGCTGATCACATTACAGGGAGCTGAGACATATGCTAAGTAGTTTACTGAAGACCCAAACATGTTCCAGACCCAAACACAGACTCACTTTTTTTTTTACTATTTTTACTATTTTTAGGAGCTGGCATGTCCACCAGATATGATGCATAGCAGAACTTTTTGTATATTCTCAGAGAGTAGGTGGAGCTGTGTTACTGTACCACATTACAGTTTCATATGTGATGTAGTTCCTGAGATATTCAAAGCTGAAAATGTAAGAAAAAAAAAGGACGGGTGAAAATTGACACATACCCCCCTCACTAAGTTGTCTATTAATCTGATCAAACTAAATATTCACAGTGTGCCTATTGAATACTCACGGAACAATTGGTGAAAAATTCTGAATAATTGAGACCAAAGTGTGGGCCATTTGTTGAATAGACGTAGAACGACCCTTGGGTGTTTGTATTCTTACTAAATGTGCTTTCCTTACTTCATCTTCTGCTGTTTCTGTTGCTCTTCAATCTTCTCCATCGTCTCCAAGGCCTTGCGTCGCTCGGTCTCCATCAGTGAATCCAGGCGTTTCTCCTCCCCCGTCACCTCAGCATGAATCTGTTTCTTCTCCTGGATCTGGACGTCACGGATGGCTTGACACTGAGCATCCAGAATCAGCTGAGGAGGGAAAGCCCAATGCTTGGTTTTTATTTTTGTTTGTTTATTTCTTTATGGTTTCTTACCTGGTTGAGCTTTTTGACTTCATCCTCTTCTTCCATCGTCAGAGCAAAGGCCCGTTCCACTAAACGCTGATCTTTGTCTCGGGCCTCTAACTCAGTCTCTGACAGGTCGTCTTTGCGAGAAAGTTCTGCCTTCAATATCATATTCCTCCTTTCCTCAGCAGCTTTCTGTTTGTTACACAGATGTCACTGTAAAAACTGTACTAAAAAAAAAGGCAACATTTTCCAACCACTTTTTAGTAGTTTAGTAAACTTCTTGTTTTTTTTGATTTTGGAAAACTAAAAAATTACATTTTTCCTGGATAGCCTTGAAGAAAAAGCAAAAAAAAAAAAAATTAGAAACTAAAAAACAGTCAGTTGTTACTACATCATACTTGATTTGGACAAATTCATGCAATCAATCTTGTTGGTTTTAAAGAAAAATTATTCTAAGTCTAAATTACTTAATAAAATTAGTAAGAAATACCTGTTACATTCAAGAAAGAGAGGTATTTGTGTCCAACATTTTTATTCAACAAAACGTTTGGTTTTTTTTTTTCAAACTTCACAACTGTTTTGATACAATTTTGATTTTAAAAATAAAATAGATTCAAATAATCTGTGACCTGATCTTAAAGTACTACCCAGTTCGTCCTACAGTATGTGGATATGTTAGAAAGGTTTAGTTTTGGTAAACGTTCACAAATTAAGTTTGTTAAATCAATTTCAGGATATAAAATTATAACTTCGTTAAATATTCTCATTTTTTACTTATCTGTAACTTTCACAAACGCCCAAAAAAAAGTTAATCGAATTATTGGCGCAGATATGCTTCATAAAATAAAATAATGTTATTTCACTGAAGGACGTTTTACAGTTGATAAAGAAGCAATAATCTCACTCATGCACAGAAATGAGCTTCTCTTACTGCTTCTTCCTCCTTTTCTCGCTGATAAACCTGCTTCTTTGCTTCTCTCGCTTCCTTGACGAGCATTCGCGACGTTGAGGTGATTCTTTGAAATTCAGCCGGGGGGAGGATGACGCTCTTCCCTGAGGGGTCCTCACGTGGGATTCTGTTGTGATCACAGTCACAAGATTTCTTCCTTGTTGAACATTGTTTGATGACGACTGCATCTATGTCTTAAACTCTTAAACCCCAACCACTTTTTGCCAAAAATCACATACCCATAGCAAATAAGGTTTTAAGCTTCTACATGACTTACATGGCTATTTTTTATTCAGATTGAAGTAGGACCCTTAGTGGTTACAGATGACGTGAAATTTTGGAAATATATGATACTGAGTGAAAATAAATCATGTTTTAAAATACAGATATCTGTAGTCCGTCCATAAAAAACTTAGAGATTTACATCAAATATAAAGCAATCCTATAAAAGCAGAAATAATTGAACTAATGTATGCACATCAACTGCAGCAAGTTTGGTGATAATAATAAACATTTGGCCAAAGATAAACATGTTTTTGTACAAAATAAGTTCAGGCTAAAGCCCATTTTACCATGACTGTGCCAAAGTTTTCAACAAGTTTGGAAACAAGTTTTTAACTGTAATATGTCAGTCAAATTGATTCCAATAATTATTAGTCCTATGTTTGACCACTAGGTGTTGCAATTTGGCTTGAAATAAACAAGTATCCATATTCATGTCTCTGCTGTGCCATGCGTAATACTATTTTTGGTTCCACTCTTTGGTGCCGTTACGCATGTGTCTAGTTCAGCAATGCTTCGACCAATCAGAATGTATGACACTGCATTGTAAAGCTCAGAGCATCTAGAAATTGGTGATAACAAAAACACTAAGGGGTGGGCTTTAGCCCTGGCCAATCAGAGCAGGGTAAAGGAGGGACCAGCCATTTTACACATGCGTATCTCGACTGAGAAGTGCTCAGATGTGTGTAATGCTGGTATCTGTCTGACTACACAATTTGGATTTATCGAAAAATGGAGTTGTATGCACATTGGAGCAAATTCTGATAAGAAACAACAAAGGTAAGACACAATTTGTCATCATTGTTGACTTTTTCCACTGTGTAATTTCTGATTCTGTGGCGGTGTTTCAGTACGTAACATACCTGACCTGTATATCAGTGGATTCAGCTCAGCCTGTAGTTTTACGTAGGCTGTTGTTATAGAGCTCTATGTTTATTTTGTGACTCACAGCAGAGGAAAAAGGCAGAGTTTGCGGAGTTTTCGACTTTTCTCTCCATGAACATAAAGGCCTGGTGTGTGTGCTGTGGTCTTTTGTTCTGAATGTGGGTTGGCTACAGTTTTAGCTTCTAAAGAGAGTCACGGAAGCTGGAGCTGCCCCCACCAGCGGGTCCTTTGGAGCTGGGGAAGTTTACCAGGGGTTTCAAACTCATTTTATTTCAGGAGCCAAATACACTAATGCTCTAGTTTACACTTCTACGCATACATTGTGAAATCGCCTGTTTTAACCCCTGACGGGATAATCATGATCAACTCTCTGTCAATAGGTAAGAGTCCGCCGCTAGGGTATTACCCCATAACACTATAATGGGCTGTTTAAAGTGATATAATTAAGGTAATTTAGCCTGGTTCTACCTTCCTAACGTCACGGCACCTCGCCCTTCAATAACTCCAGTTATTTCCAAACTCAGGACGACAGCCGTGGCCCTGATCAGATGTTCTGGTCATGACGCTTAACGGGAGGCCTTGCTCGAGATCTTGGCACTTGTATCTGGCTGCACCCACATCTTTGCAGCTGTGACATCAGAGTTTTATTTAAAAAAAACTCTCTCCAGCTTTGGCTTCTGTAACTTTTGCCCCAGTTTATCACCTTACATTGACATGACCCTGGGTAAAACACATTTTTATAGTATATAGAGACATCGCATTAGCTCAATAGCTACGTCTTACAAGACAAAGTCATGACAAAAACTATAATTAATGCACCTTTTGTATTTATATGCAGGTTTTTTCACTTGAAGAGCTTAACTTTTATATGTTTACACACTCTGATTATAATGAAAGTTACATTGATTAAAAGTGTCTTAACAGCAAAGTTTAAAAGTAAATGATAAGCATAAAAACTGCTTTATTACACAATTATTTTTGCCATCTAAGAGTGATGGCTCATCATGCCCATCTAGTGGACAAGAGGAATACTGATTTTATTTAGCAACATAAAATACATTATGTAAGAAACCGACAATATCCAAGCAATAAGTGACACATATCTGTCCCAACAGGATCTTCACCATAAATTTCCTAAATTTAAACCCTTTGGTTTGACACGTACCTTTAAACCCTTTGGTAATTTGGATTAAAAACTGTAGCTAAATTCAGCCAGTTCTGCCTCTTAAGGTTAACAATAATGTATGTATGTAATAAATAATGTACAAAGACAAAAATGGGGGGAAATACAGAAAGAAAAAAAAAAGTAAAAAGAATGGAAAAGAAGAAACAAAAAAAGAGAGAAAACACAAGAATAAACAATGAGCAAAAAGTAAAGAAATGTGTGTCTGTTGTTGATACTTGTCTGTACTGTATGTGTGCATGCACTACACAAATATTAATTACACAATAACGTATCTTATTTTTGTGTCCATTTTTCTCCAGCTGACAAAGAACTGTTCATGTAAACTACTAATATAAGTCATGATAACTCACACATTTACAATTACATCAATGTTTTTGCCATTTCCTGTAAATGAGTTGCCAAAAAGACGTGTTAATGTAAATGAAACATCCCTTACCTGAGAGTACGGATCAAGTCTTTAGTGATGATTTGAATAGTATTGGATTCCTAGAGACACAAGACACACAACAAAACTCTACAGATTCTGTTGTTTGCTCATTTACAGTATTTATATTGCACTGCTTTCAATTTCCACCTAAAAATCATAGGACATTTTTTTTTTTTCCTGCCTCTTTCAAACAAAAAATAAAATATCACAATATATAAATACATGCACATATTAGTAATTCACATTATGACCATCCTCCTGTTCCACTGCAAACATCCCTCTTGTTATTTTTATCTCATCAAAAAAATAACTTCCCTAAACTATTTGGTATAAAATTCTGTCTACTTCAGTTGTGGCTCCTGAAATATAAAATACGTACCTGAAGTTTAATAAAACATTTTTGTTCACCAAATGAACTACTTTCAAGGAATATGTTAGTTTTGTTTATGACAACACAAAAAGCAAATAGTGAGTTAGTTTTGGATTAGATGACCCAAATAAATTCTCATCTGAACAGAGATTGGCAACTTTTATCACAGCGGGGCCACAGACATGTGATTATCTGTTCTGAGGGGCCACATTATCAACATTCATGTCAGCATTTAGAATAATGACACATCTGAGCATCAACACAGAAAACAACAAAGGGTTTGTGCGTTTTTGTTGTCCTTTTAGGGGTTTGTTATAGCAGAGGTTTTCAACCTTGTGGTCGGGACCCCATTTGGGGTCACGAGACACTGGGAGGGGGACACTGCCTTTAACCCTGCTAAGCATGAATCATTAAATAAGTGACAGAAAATTCCAATGTTTTGAAACTGGAGATTTTTTTGGTTCATATGAACAACCAAAAAAAAAAAAAATGAAATATCAGTTTCCATTTATGAGTTTTAATTTGCATCATATTTGATACATCCGGTCTTTTTGCTTAAAAAATAAAATAAATAAATAAATATATATTTCTTTTTTTTTTTTTTTTTACCAACAACACCACAATAAATAACTAACAACACATTGGTAATTCCATACATACATAAGTACATTTTTTTTTGCAACAATGAGATATGACCAATAGAAGTGACACGGTGAAGTCAATAACATATAACATTTCACTTATTTTCTCCTCATTTTGTGGATCACAAACTTTTTATTTTGCATGCTGGTGTTAACAGATCCTGTCCTTGTTCAGATAGAGATGACTCAGCATTTCTCACAGTATACATGGGGGAAAGTGGTCTGTACAGTGTTTACATCTCTGTCTGTTTCCCGTGTTGGTTACCAAATATTGCAATTTAAACATTTATTTAATTTACTTGAAAAACAAAAAAATACTTTTGTTGCTTGATGATATGTAAAATGCAATAAAATGACATTTAACTGATTCAGAATTACATGAGCTCATAGACCTGCTGTATCACATCTGATACATTATTTTAGATTATGAAATATAAACTAATATTAGACTGCATCAACCCAGCAACTCTTCTTATTGATGGACTTTATATTTTGTTAAGTGCACTGAGATTTGTTGTAATTTGCACTATATAAATACATTTGAGTTGAGTTTCTGTAAAAATGAAAATGTTTTTCTTGCCTTATTCTTATTCTTATTCTGGAAAAGTTCTTCCTCTAAAATTGGAAATGCCTCTGCTGAACTCATGACTGCCCCATGGTGGATTATTCTTGTATTGCATGTATATAATCCTAATTATACATTGGGTTTTTAAAGAAAAAATCACGTAGAGAGTTCCAAAACATGATGCGTTTGGCATTATTGGATTTAGAAATTAAGAATTTTTTTTTAACAATTTGAGCCCATTTTTACCATTTTTCTGCAACTACACCAAACTTGCCATATTTTCACCTATTTTCATCACTTTTTCTTGCCATATTTTTGCTCCTTTTAATACATTTTCGCTGTATTACTCTCATTTCTGACACTTTCTGCACATTTTTTCCACTTTCAAAACATGTTCAGCACTTATAAACCCTTTCCAGCTAATGTCACATATGTTGACCCATTATTGTCACTTTTATCCTATTTTCACCATATTTCAAGCTTCTTTTTTTTTTTTGCCAATTTAACCAATTTCACAATTTGTCATGACCATTATTTGCCAGTTTACACTAATTGTTCCTACTTTTTAAATGACATTCCTGAAACTAATCACTCCTATAATTACCGGCTTTTGGCTCCCAAACAGACTTTCATCCACCTGTGAGCGAGGGGCCAGTTTACGGTACCGGCTTGGAAGAGACCTGGACCTCGAAGAAGTTGAGTTTGAAGTAGACTTCTGTGAAGAAAAAGCAGTGAAATGAGAAATGTAATGAGTATCTATGAAGTAGAGAGCGTTTAAACTCACCATGGTCCTCGAATGGCTGTCAAATAAAAAGCAAAACACGCAAATACGTTTTTTTTCTTTTTATTTTAAGACTTCAACCAATAATAAAAACTAAAACTTCCATTTATTCCTCCAGGAAAACAGAGCGAGGTTAGTAGCGTTTATTGACTGTTACCATGGGAACAGTTGCCTTGCAACAAGGAGGAGGAGTTTACGGGTGATTTAACCAATGACAGCAGAGGGAAGGAGAACTACTTCTGGTTTAGAATTTGTAGTTTTAATTTATTAATCCTAATCGGGCCAATTTGCAAACAAATATTGTGACATAGTTAATAAAAAAAAAAAAAACAACAACAGCAACAACAAAAACGTATTCTAAATTATTGGGGGAAATATTCCTATAGCAACAATATTTTAGGCCATTTTAATGAAACTGCTACATGTCAAATCTTCCTTTTTAAATTTACACCAAAGTCATCATAAAAATATTGTAGTTTGTGTAAATTCAAGCCTTTTTCATTTGTCCAACCAAGCATCATATATCAGTTTCACTAAACTTGTTTTGTCATTTATTTCATTTTTTAGGATTTGGTTTTTGCTTGGAACATTATTTACAAAGAATTAGTGAATAAAATACATCCAAATACAAGCAAAAAAATCTAATTAATGAATTAATTCAAAGGTGAGATGTGAAAATATTCCACTTGCAATACATTTTAATAATTGTGATAAATGATGAGTGAAATAATTCATTGAACCACTTACTCTTTGATTGTTTATTAAAAGTTACTAAATTCTCCGTGAGGCTCACATTGTTTTGATGATCCTAAGTTTTGTGTTTATTGTCTTTCTGAGCTAAAAAAAAAAAAAAGTTTTCCCTCTGATGAAAAAAAGGTAGAACGTTCATCATCCAACATAGTTTATTTAACCCATATCCATTTCTACTCAATATTTCTATATTTTATAAGCAATGGCCTACTTCTACAGCTGCAGGAAATATTTATCACCTTTTCATCCACCATCTTTAAATTTATCATGGTTTGATAAACAAATGTGCAGAATCTAAAGAACATTCAACCTCTGAAGTATTTGCCAAGAAAATAAACAATAATAGTATTTTCTCTCACACACATAGACCTGTGTTTTTTTGTTAAATGAATAGAATAATAAGGGTTTGCATACAAACAGTGTTTTGGCTGTTTCTTGTTTCATTAGATATACTGTACTGAGTCAAGTTGACTTCAATAGTTTGGTTTTCATCACCTTAAATTTGATTGTTTTGTTAGTTTATAGTTTACACTGTTTAAAAAAAAAGTAATAATAAAAAGTGAAAACATTGGAAAATGACTGGCACAGTCAATTTGATTTATCTATATATATAAAGCACTTAATACAACAATATTAATCTCTTAGCGCTCATCGCAAGATATACAATTGTTAAGAAAAACCCAACAATTCCACATCAACAAGCATCAGCTACAGTGGAGAGAAAAACTCCCTTTTAACGGTAAGAAATCTGTTGAAACCAGGCTGAGATGTGGAGAACATCTGCTTCCACTGGTTGGGGTTAGTCAGCATAGTCCCATATGTTGGAAGCACTCATTTTGGGTGGATTTTAAGGAAAAATCCCAAATTACAATTTAAAAAATACAGGCTATCTGTTCCAGCAACAACAGATCATATCAGAAAATGTAGATCAATCATGCTTGACTGTTTCACATCTCTTTCGTGGGGGGGGGGGGGGGGGGGAAATCAAAATTTTCCCACTATTTCACCACCACAAATTAAGATGAGTGATGAGTTCTTTATCTAGTCAGCAAGGCACATCCATATGAAGTGTTATGAAGGAAACTCTGCTCTTACCTCATTATCTGATGTATTTAGATCTCAAGACGAGCCCCCAACTGTTGTGGTTTTGAATGGAATGAGACGGAGTTAAGTTGTAGGGTTACTGGTCAGATGCAGACACAGGGTTTATTTGGTCAAAGGGCTTCTGAGGCAGACTGGTTTGGGATTCAGAGGTTTCCATGGTGTGTCCCTATGAATCTACAGCTGTTCTGTGCTCTCAGAGTTTTTGTATGCTGCTGATAGCGCTAAGCATAACAATGACAGAGTCTCTGAGAAGAGACCTTGGCAAATATTATCAGTGTACGAGAGATTCTGTAATCACATATCAGACAGGAAGAGAACAAAATGGAGCTGCTTTTTGTCTCCACTTTCAAAGAAAAAAATTACTGAGTCAGAATTGGATCCGTTCAGGTCTGAGTGCTAGTGGAGCTACGAAGCTGCAACAAGTGACACGCCCCTTATAGAAATGATAGAAACATCTGCAAACACACATCACAACAACAGTTACTGTCACTGTGTACCAGTACAAGCAGTGGGAGCTGTACTGGTGCACTGACTGAATGAAAATCAGAGAATGCTTATCAGATCCATGTCTGAAAATATTAGTATTCTTTTGTTTTGAATCAAAGCCAGTGGACTGCAAGGATAACAAAGACAAACTTTATTCATCAAAAACACATCAGGAAAGTATATGAATGTCCTGAAAGTGAAAACAAACATCTCCACACATCTCAACTTCAGACTCTGTATCTAAGCAATAGTGAGAATGGCTCTCTCCCTCTTCCTCCTCCTCCTCTTCTTCTCCTGCAGTCGACCTGTGGCCTCAGCGAAGAACATCACGTCCTCTTTGCTCTCGATCTCCCGCTGGAGGAACTGAAGAGCTGCTTTGTTAAAACCCATCAGATCCTAAAGAAGAGGAAACAGCGTGGTAAGGAATGAATCATATTTAAAATGTTATGTGCTCAGTTTCACTCACTCTGATTTCCTGCACTTTGTGGAGTGTGTTGGTTCGTAGCTCGTTGATCACAGAGAGCAGCATCTGGTTACTGGAGATCTGACCAAAATGAATCCTGGAAAGAAATTAAAAAACAAGTCCATGAGGTACGAATGAAGAAATGAAAAAAGAACATATAAACTAAGAAAAAATCATTTGATTAGATTATTTACCAGTAAAACACACCGTTACCTACTTAAAATAATAGCGCTAAATGGAAAAAAGGATAAATGATCATTTAAGTCATAGTAGTTTTTGAACATTTAAATAAAAAAAATGATCTGTCAGCAATTTAGCAAAAAGTAGGAAAAATTGGTTTAAACTGGCAAATGTGGGCATGACAAATCATGAATGTGGTTAAATTGGGAAAAATAAGTGAAATATGGTGAAAAGAGGTTAAAAGTGACAATAATGGGTCAACATATGTGACATTAAAGGTGCAGTCCGTGACTCTTATAAAAGTGATTATTTGTCATATTTGCTAAAGCTGTCGCCCTGTAAGGACAGCTTTACATCAAACTAGTAATTTGTTCCTGCAGCCTTTGGCAGATTGCCAGAGTGCACCGCGACCGAGCAAAAAGAACCAATCACAGCCAGGATTGTGTTTGATGGGCTGTCTGACAGCTGTTGCTCACAGCGCCCGCCCCTTTCGGCCGTGTTCCAAAACACAGCAATTCTCATAACAAAGTAGTGCCTGGAGCGCCTCTTTATTTTGTATTTCTTTTTGTGTATGGTCTGGAGGAGTAGAAGATCAAATTGGTGACTTTTCTGCTTGAAAGGTAATTACTGCTGCTTGATTTACATTATGTTTGATTTGTAATTGTTACACTAGAACTCTGTAGTGCATGTGTTGTTTGTTCGTGTGCATGCTGCTCTCACCGCAGCCTCCGTGTGGGCTGCTGTGAGTGACACTGTTATTACGCTGCTGCTGATAGATTGGTGTGTGCACATTGAGAGAGAGAGAAGCACTGCAGTAATATGCTTGTAACAGTGCATGTTATATTACTGGGATATTATTGTCGGGCTAACGTTAGCTTGTTAGCTCCTCTGAGGGAGGGGAAGACAGCAGCATCGAGGGGGGGGGATCTGAAAGTTATGGACTGCACCTTTAAGTGGAAAAGTGGTGGAAAGGATTTTTAAGTGCTGAAAATGTCTTGAAAGTGGAATAAAATGTGCAGAAAATGCATTTAAATTTGATGGAGAAGTGGCAGAAATGGGAGTAATGTAGCAAAAATGCATTAAAAGGAGCAAAAAGTTGGCAAGAAAAAGTGATGAAAATAGGTTAAAATATGGAAAGTTTGGTGTAGTTGTAGAAAAATGGGCTTGAATTGTTCCAAAAAAATATTTAGTTTCTTCAAGGCATCTGGCGACCCCTTCCCAGTGTCTTGCAAACCTAAATGGGGTCCCGACCCTAGGGTTGAGAACCCCTGATGAAGATGACAGACCGTGGACTTTCTTACTTGAGGAGGAAGAAGAGGCAGCGACAGATGAGCTCCACCTCCAGGCCCTGCTGGATGTAAGTGTTGAAGAGCTTCAGCAGCTCTGGAACGTACGGGAACGGAAGAACCAGGAGAGAAACCTCCAGCTCACTGAGGACCAGGAAATACACAACAACACTAAGTCTCATACAAACACACACACACACACACACGTGCCTGTGTGCAGCAGAAGAGTGTTTGTCATTTATAAGTATTAGCAACAAATGTGATTAGATTTCAGATCTTTTCAATCCAAAATGTAACAAAATCAACTATTGTTGAAAAATGCTTTTCCTATTGGAAATGTTTCCCTCAGATGTGACATCATATCTCTCCTGTACGGTGTACAGTTTAGGACATCTTCAGGTCTCAAAGTGAGGTATTAGGAAAACCTCATTTATCAGACTAAACAGACTCAGCAAAATAAAAGTTGTCAGACTCAACCACCTCAGGCCGTAAAACACGACATGACGTTTTTTTGAAGAAACTGGAAATACACATGATGTCATCAATATGTGCTGCTTTTCATCTGACGAAGGTTTTGCTGAGTCATGAGTCAGTTTGGTCTAATAAATGACAGAAGTTTTCCAGATACCTCACTCTGAGACCTGAGGATGTCCTAAAATGTGCACCGTACTCCTGTGATGTCACATTATGCAAATTAGATTCTTACATTTACAACCATCAGAAACATTGGTTCCTAATTCATATTTTTCTCATCTACAGCATGAATTCATATCCAGCCTTAAATAACTAGTGCGTGCATTAAAAGCTTAAAAAGTGTTTAAAAAAAGCCTCACCTGGAGCGGACTTTCTTTATGACGTCTAAAACGTAACGAGTCGGCTGAAAGATAAACAGATCAAACGTTACCCTGTGATGAAACACTGTGGGAAAGTCAGTGGCTGAACTTACCGACACGTTCCCAAAGGCCACGAGGATGGGGTTGGGCTTGGGAAGAGGAAGCTGTAAACAACAACAAACAAACAACGATGACAGTGTGGGAGCTGAGGGGTGTTCCATAAAGTAGGTTCCTAAACGCGAGGTATGTTCTTCTCTATGCTACCATGGTAACATTGTCCTTGAACTAAACCTGGTCGCTGGCAGGTTTTATCAAAAAAAAAAAACCTGGGTTTCTACCTGGCTCCGCCCACCTGAACACCGTTTCTGAACACTTTAATGAACCTTAACACTTTTCTCTGAAACACATTAGTAACATCACACACCACAGACGTGTTCACATCATTACTAATGTTGTGTTGCTTTATGTTTTTTTTTTTTTTTTTGTGCAAACGGTAGTTTTCTTTCTAACATTGTGGATACAGATCATTAAGTGACAGACACTGAGAGGTTGATCTGCATTAAAACATCTACTGACGTCTGTAGTAAAGTTCACTGAATACAAACCTGTGGATAATATAAAGGAGGAGATGATAATTTAAATGAATCCACTTCTAAGGCTCGATTGTTGTTTTATATTGTTATACAGTTAAATCTGTAGATCACACATCTTTGAAGGTATGATGGCACAGTGAATTGTGACGCTGGTTTTGGAAGCAATGGGTCACGGGTTCGCGTCCCGCTTCAGGGATCGTTTTTATGACATTTTTTAGGACGTCGAGATGAATCTGGCGACAATATTACATTAAAAATCAATATAAATGATGTGATATCAAGCGGCATTTACGGTCTTAATATCCAGTGTAACAGGAGGACTCTCTATGCAGACATCCTATGCTGTTGCCACGTCTCCTCAGACACATTTTATTCATATTATTCACCACTCGTCACGTCACTGAAGCTATAAAGTGATGAAGCGACCAAAAAGTGTGACTAATTATGGGTGATTTAAGCCACTATTGTCACTGAAGACTGAACACACCTTTAGAACAGGCTCATATTCCTCAAACACCGGCTTATTTCACCCATTAGGGTGAATAAATCACTCTCTTTCAGGTGGTTGCCATGGCAGCTCAAGTAAATCTCTGATCCATTGATGATAGCTTTTTATCGCGCGCGTGCACGTCAGTAACCCAAGGTTTACATACTCAGGGTTGATTGACCCACTTCATACCAGCTGTAATGGAATCAGATATCCAGAGTTTCCCATCACTGGGTATGTTGACCCAGAGTTTATGGATAAACTCAGAGTTTGTTAACCCTCCTTTATGGAATACCCCTCTGTAGTGTTAATACAGACTGAAAGAAGACGGAGCTTTACCTGTTTCCCTTCGTGTCCACAAGCATATCTGTGCTCCTCCAACTTCCTGTTCTCCTCCTTAAAGATCTCCAGAGCCTCCATGATCCTCTCAGCCTGCAGAGGAATGTTATAGTTTGTTTGTTATTAGAGTCACTTTGCATACTTTTTATCGTTGTTTTGTATATTTTTCTCTCATTTCGTGCATTTGTTTTTGTTTTTTGTTTTGTTTGTTTTCTCGACTGTGTGTTTGTTGTCATTTTGTGAGGTTTTTTGTAAACTTTTCCGTCATTTTGTGTATTTTTCTAGTCGTCTTGTGTTTTTTTTCCCATCACTGTATGTTTTTGCAGTCTGGGCCACCAGGTGCTCATGTCTGCTTTAAACCAGTGGTTCTCATTTGGTGGGTTGGGACCCAAAGGTGTGTATTATTAGGAATGAGACTATATCTGAAGTTTACAGGACGAGACATTATTTGTGGAAAGATAAAAAGGCCAAAAGATTCTGGAGTTTGGAAACTAACCATGCTTTTATTTGACTAACAATCTAAACGCAGACAAAGTTAACAGGAGACAGACTAACACCTGGAAATAATGCCTGGAATTAACATTTAGACTTATAGCACGGTGAGACTTATCTGTATTTATTGTATATTGTAAAAGTTCTAGGAACTGGACCTGTACTCCAGTGCAACCTACATCCTGGATGTAACGATTCATAGGTATCACGGTTCATATCGATATTCTGAAAATTGAATCGCAGATGGCGCTATCTATTTATCTTTCTCTTATCCAGAAGCGTAGGTGGCGGGGGGAATCTGCTACTACTCTCTTTCTGGCCGCCTTCTACTCCTAAACATATTCATAAATGATTCCTTACCCCTTTAGCACCGAAAGATATCTCTAATATTACGTGATTATCTGTAAAAGTCACAATTTTCTATTAGCTCTGTCTGCTAGCATAGCATCTCTTCTTCACTGCAAGAATATCTGCATGCCAACCGACCACTGGGTTAACAGCACCCTCTGCTGGTCCAAACAAATATCTGATGTAAATACAGTGCAATGACTGTTTTTTTTAAAGTCCAATTGTTAAGGCACAAAATACATTTTCAGTTGCACTTTTAAAAAGAAAAAGAACTATTATGCAGTTTTGCATTGTTTACTATAGAACCAGAATTAAAATGAATAGGCTTCTTCTTCATTTGTATTATTCCTTTATGTACTTCGTTCAAGATTTATTTTTAGTTAATTGCATTGTTTTGAATAGTTTATCAATGGATTCTTTTGACAATGAAATATAAAAGGAAAATAGTACAGTATTTTCTAGTTTTTTTCCCAAAAAAAATAAAGGAATATTTTTCAGTCATCATTTGTCTACAGTCGTATTTTGTAAAATAAATCATGAGAGAATTGTATTATGAACCCAGTATCCAGTAATCGTTACATCCCTACTGGATATTACAGTGGGTAAACTATAATTTTCTGAAAACGATTAAAGACTTTATGATCTTATGAGAGAATTTCCAAAAACTTGAGTATAGACTGAATGTGGTACAAGGTTCACGCCATACGTTATGTTTTAGAAACATCACAGGATCCTTGACCAAAATAAACTGAAAATGACAGTACTGTATGTACGCACAGATGTCTATATTTCTTAGAATAATTAAACAAATTCAAACTTACTCCGATCTCACCACCAGAGTTTATAAACTTGGTTTTCTATTTATTTTAACAATAGTGGTCACATGACATCAGAGGAGACGTGAACTCACAGCTTTGACGGTCTCCACAGTTTTCTTTCCTGCCGGGGCCGCCTCTCCCCGTGTCTCTCCAGGTACCTGTGAAAAAAAACATAATAAATATTACTGGAGATGCCTCTGAGGAAGACTGTCAGTTGACAGTGGAAACATGTCAGGAAATCAAAGTCAATTTGTTTGAATAAATCAAACCTTAACATATGAAATAAAAAAATAAGTTTATATTTCTATTTATTTTTTTTAGGCATTTTATCAAATGTAGATTTCATTTTCCGTACGAAATTTGTTTTATTTTGCTTTACCATCTTTAAATTCAGCTTGATTTTTAATTAAATTTAGCTTTATTTTGGTTGATAGTTTGAAATCAAATCAAATTCAAATTGGAGAAATGATGTAACAACTGCTGCCTAAATGTGTAGAATAAAAACATTAAATGTAAATATAATACTTTAGGGTACTTCTGTCAAACTCATGGCCTGGGGCCCAAATCTGGCCCTAAGGAGCATCCAATTTGGCCCGCAGGAAAAAGTAAAAATGACAGAGAAAACATGAATCATTGTGTAAATAAAACTCAACACTCCCAATGCTGATTGCAATCATATTTAATGATGTTAAACTGCTGAAAAAACTCAAAATTCTTACATTTTCCTGAAATTATTTGTGGGTGCAAAGTAAAATAGCATGTGTGATTTCCCTGGTTTAATTCTATGGGACATGCACATGATAAATGTAGTTTTTCTTTTTTTAAACTCATTTTTATATTTTTGTCGTTTGGTGTATTTTTCTGTAATGTATGTTTTTTGGAGTCATTATTTGTATTTTGTATCTTTCTTTTGTCTTCTTGTGCATTTTTTGTATAATCATAGTTTTTTGTTGCCATTGTAGTTTGATTCTGGAATCTTTTTTGGTGTAGTTTTGTGCATTTCTGTTGTCGTTTGGTGTATTTTTCTGTAATATATGTTTTTTGGAGTCATTTTGTGCATATATACAGTTATTTTGTCAGTTTTTGTTGTATATTCCTGTGTTTCTGGAGTCGTTTTGTATATTTTTGTGCTTTTCTGTCGTCATTTATGTACTTTTTGTAAATATTGCTTAGTCTTTCCTCATTTAGTATATCTTTTTATTATAAATACCTTATGTGCGGTGAGGGCGTGTTTTGAGGTGTGTCTCTGTCTCTCTGTGTCTATGTCTCTGTCTCTCTGCCCGCGGTGATGGTGGCTTCGTGTGTGCGTGCGTGATTGTCTCTCTCTCTCTTCGCCCACTCACTGGGACTATGTGCAAGCTACTAAAAAAAGCTTAAAAACAGCCAAAATAATGCGTGCACACACAAACACGCAGTGTTTGCTGGCTCAGGTGACACGTGACTACAACATTACTACGGTGTGCAGTGATTGGCTGTAGTGCACCACGTGACAAAAGGCTCCGGCAAAGGACAATTTTGTCATTAAATTGACTATTTCAGTCCAAACAAATCAAACGTCGCAAAGCTTTGAACCAAGCTGCAGCTATGTAGCAAGTATGATCTCAGTCTGTGAACACCAGAGATATTTGAGGCAAAGACACACAGACATTCCTTGCTTTAATAGATAAATTGGTCACAAAATCTTGGAACTTTGAAATGAACATCTTGTTGGGACTGGTTAGGGTCACTTATTGCTTGGATCCAGTTGGTTTCTTACATATTTTGTATTTTATGTATACATAAAGTTAAAAATAAAGCACAATAATGTGGAAATTACTCGTTTTTCTGAATAAAATCTGTGACCCACTTCAGATCAAACTGAATTCTGACATTATGAGCTTGTAGATAAAAAATATTTCATGAATTATTTCTTTTATTTCAGATGGAAGTCTGTTGTAAATAAGGCTGGACTCACCACAGGCATTTCCTCTTTGGCCATGCTCTCCTCAAACTCTGCTTCTCGCTCCTGTGGGAAAAAGAAATGATTTTATTGGGAATAAAAAGCTGCTGGATGGTGATTATTTGATAGATGCGTGTTGAGTCCAACCATCTCTCGCTCCTCCTCCAGGATGATGGGTTCTCTGGTTCTCTCCCACAGACGCAGTGATTTATCATGAGACGCCGTCACTAAATGATCCCCGTTTGGACTGACGGACAAACACCAAACCTCCCGATGATGCCCCTTTAATGTTATCAACAATAATACATGTGATATTAATCAATCTTTATTTATAGGGCAAAATGCATTAATTAGCTTTACAGGAAACAGAATATACTTTCTAAATTGAAAATAGGATTATTACTGTTATTTTTCACACATGCGAGTTTTGGGAAAATATTATACATTTACAAGGCAAGGCAAGGCAAGGCAAGGCAAATTTATTTATATAGCGCATTTCATACTCAAGGCAACTCAATGTGCTTTACATGATAAAACATTCAATTGTTTAAAATCAATAAGAACATTTAAATCAATAAGAACATTTAAAATCATCAGTAAAATCAATTAAAATCATCAGTAAAATCATCATTACATCAACAACATGACAAAAAATCTCTCTCTCAATCATATGCAGTAGAGAAAAAAAGTGCCTTTAACTTTGATTTAAAAATGTTCACATTGGATGCTGACTTCAGCTCCGCTGGCAGTTTGTTCCACTTCTTTGCAGCATAACAACTAAAAGCAGCATCACCATGTTTACTGTGAACTCTGGGCTCCACTATCTATCTGATTTACACGTAATTTGTCTTCGTAAACGGGTGATCAGAAATGCCACAAAATCTAATGTAAAATGACAGATTTCACCTTCTAAAATGTAATGTTTTTCACTGTAAAACAGATGATCTCATGCTGTAGTGTATAGATTTTAAATTAATGACAATATTTAACTCCATAAATGGATGTTCTCGCAGGAGCTTGATAATTCAGAAAATACAATACTCCAAAAAACAGGAAAAAATTAATGTGAAAAACTGAAAAAAAAAAAATGACTGAAAAACAGAAAAAAATTGCCTAAAAACAAACCAAAAAATTGATTATTCAGAAAAAACTGATTGATTGCAATAAGCTTCCGTAATTAACTGCATTAATTAATTGCAATAAGCTTCCGTAATTAACTGCATTAATTAAGGAAGTTTAATAGCCTGTAAAAACGTCTGATTAGAGGAAGAAAATGAAACTGAAACAGAAATAAACTAACAGGGAAATTAATAAATGGAAATGGGAAATTTTTTTACAAAAAATGAGAGGCTCTAAAAAATTTATTTTTACCTCCATGTATTGATATAATAACCATTATTGTTCTGTCTTTATAAAATACATCTGATGATTCATACATATTTGTATCTGGTCAATTTGTAACATTTGGCTTTTTTCCTCCTCAGAAAGTCAAAATATAGAATAAAGTTGTTTGAGATTGTGTTGTGTTTTAATTTGAAAAGGAATAATAATTAAAACTATATTTAATCAGTACTTAACACATTTCAGGTGACCGCATTTAAATTTCACGGCCCCAAGGTTGAAAAACACTGAGGTAAACACTTAACTAACCAATGGACTATTTTACTAAGCATTTTTTTAATTTCTGGTCATTTTTAATTTATACATACTTGCCACTGTTTCCTACTATTCTGATGAGATATAAACTGATAAAATACCAAAATAAGAGATACGCTTTTAGAGTGATAAAAATAAGAGGAATATCTGGTTTTAATTTTTTTATGGATCTGGGTTTGAAATAATCAAATCAAATAATGAATAAAATTCTAATAACTATGGGCTCACCTCTAGTGTCTGGATGAGCTCAAACTTGTCGGCGTCCCACTGCTTGATCTTCTTGTCTTTTCCCGCCGTGAAGAACAAATGAGTCTTTGGAACGAACTGCAGGTACATCACACTGTGAGAGCGACAGTGGAAGAAAGAATATGATTTATTATTGATCCATTATTACAGCAGATAACAGTAGACACCCAACAAATGTGATTGTGTCTATTCTGAGGGTCACATTATAAACATTCATGTCAGCTTTTAGAATCACGACAAATCTGAGCATAATACAGGAAATAAAGAGTTGTTGTTGTTTTGTGTGTTTTTAAAATCATTTTATAATGTTTTCTGTTACTCTGTGTATTGTTATTGTTTCTTGACATCAATTTATTGTTGTTTTATTTGTTTTTGTTGAAACTTTGTGTTTCTGGAGTAATATTTGGTATTTATTTTGTAATATTGTATATTTCTCTGTCATTTTGTTTATTTTTGTTGTTTCTTTGGGTAATATGAGTTATTTTTGTTGTCATTTATATAATTTTATACTATTTTTCTGTTATTTTTGGTGTCCTTTTGTGTGTTTTTGGAGTCATTTTGTGATTTCTTGTGCATATTTAGCTCCTCTGATATGTTTTCTTGTTGTTTTATGCGTTTTTGTTGTTGCTTTGCATAATATGAGTCGTTTTGCGGATTTTGGTTGTTGTTTTGTATCATTTTGCTCTGTTTTCCTGGTGTTTTTGGAGTCTTTTTGAGTCATTTTGATAATTTGTTCTGTGTATTGCTATTTTTTCTGCATATCTAGCTACATTGATATAATTTTGTTGTTGTTTTATGTGTTTTTGTTGTCTTTCTGTCATTTTGGGTATTTTTGTTGTTGCTTTGCATAGTATGAGTAATTTTGTGGATTTTGAATCATTTTCTTAAAATTTTCTGTTATTTTTGGTGCCCTTTTGTGTGTTTTTTTTGTCATTTTGTGTGTTTTTGGAGTCATTTTGGGCATTTACTTTGTGGGGGATGCACAAAATAAGACCAAAGGGCCGCATGTGGCCCCTAGGCTGGTAGTTGCCCATGTCTCTTTTAGTGATTCAGAGAAGTGAAATTCTGTGGGAGATGAGCAGGATGGCAGATCTAAAACAACATGGTTGTGTAATCATAAGGCGGCGATGGAGGAGGTAAGATACACATACATGCTGACCAAAACACACTGTGTTCATGTGAACAAATCACTTTTAAGCTTTTACACATACTGTAAATAAAGGTTTTAGACGTGCAGGTCAAACTGACAATATAAACAAACTCTCTGTGTCTCTTTGGGGGTACAGTCACACTGTTTAGTGTTAGAAGTTTTAAGTGAAAGTAAAGCAGGTATTTTGTTTACCTGTCATCGTGGGCGAACATGGAGCGGTGACAATCCCCAAAGTCCAAACCCCAGATCTTAACGTTCCTGTCGGCTGAGCCGGTGGCGATGATGGTGCTGTCCTGGAGAACAAAGACACTTTATCAGGGTCAACACAACGTATAATAACTCACTCACTGCCATTGACGTAATATTACGTCAATGGCGGTGAGTGAGTCTTTTTACGAAAGTTGCTAGGATACACTGTGACGAAGTTCTACTGTGAATACAAGGTTTCTTTGCTGATGTAGTGAGCACCTGGTGCCCTGAAGGTGGCAGCAGCGCACCTTTAGATGATAGATTAGCCACTGATGCTACCATTAGCTAAGGAGGGAGAAGCAGGGACGAGGGAGATTATGGTGTTATGAAGTGATATTGTGAAGTATCCAGCAGCTCACAGCACCACATACTAACATAGAACATGTGTGGACCTGAGTGGATTATCTATAATGTTGTGATCATGAGATAAAACCATCAACTAAACAAACCAAACGGGTCATCTATGCGTGTCGGGAGGAAGAGGAAGTTACGTCTGTGTGATTTTGTTCTAAAACTGAAGATTTGTGTTGAACTTGCTCTAATCCAGTGGTTCTCAACTGGTCCCACCCTGGGACCCACATTTTTGCCAAGGACATTAAATCGCGACCCACTTTTTCTTTTTTTTTTTTTTTAGAATTCAACCAACCAAATTTAGTTTTTTTAAAATAGCTGTTGAAAACACATTTAATATTTTTTCCAACATAAATCTACATATTTTCCTGTGTAACATGCATTTCACAGCATGCCTATCAAAAGAAAAGTTTCTTACAAAATAAAACACATGATAGACATTAAGCATTTATTTAATTTTGACCAGCTGTCCGCGACCCACCCATTACAGGTTCGCGACCCACTTTTGGGTCCCGACCGACCAGTTGAGAATTACTGCTCTAATCAACTGCTGATTACGGAAGAACGAAACAAGCTACAAATTATTTTTATTTTTTTCCGCTGAAAGTAGAAACTTTAATCTTTCAGAATCTTTAGTCAGATTTCAGAATGTGGGTCTTTAAAAATCAGTCAAAATGCTCTAAAATGGCCGGCAGTGAATGAGTTAATGGTGTCTAATGAGCAACACGTGGAGAGGATCAATATTTTCTCTTCATTGCAGAAAGAGGTCACGTCTTAATTTAATGGTCGAGATGCCGTGTTTGGACAAAACTGACGTATTCCTTTAAGAATCTCAAACAAAATGTGTCAATGTCAACATTCTGTCACTTTCTAATGTTTTAGAAAAGATAAATGAAGATTTCATAAAGAAATTCCAATTAAAACATAGTAAGGTTTCATTTTGATGTGAGTGAATTTCTATGATAAGGTTTAGGTCTTGAGCTGAAGAATCTAGATTTATCGTTTGTTTAAAAAAACAAAGAGAAGTGTGTGTGTGTGCATGTGTGTGTGTGTGTGTGTGTGCATGTGTGTGCGTGTGTGTGTGTGTGATGTAAATGACAAGCGTTACTCACGTGTGAAATATCCAGACAGAGAACAGGCAGCTTGTGTCCGTACAGAGACAAAAAGAACTGCAACAGCAGAAAGACTCATCAGATGAAATCGTATAGAACAATAACAACAATAACATTAGCAGTGATAACAACACTTTTAATAACCACAACAATGTAAAGCCTCCGGTTCTCCGTTTTTAAATGTCTCCACTTTTGTTTCAGAGTCAAACATTTCCACATTTTGTTTTGTTTCATTGTCTTTCTCTAATCTGAGTCCTCACAGGCTATTAAACTTCCTGAAATCATGCCAAACATGCTGGATACAGTTAATAGAGTTAACTATTGTCATTACTTTCATATGTATAAACAGCAGAAATGCAGCGAAACAAGCACACGCTGAGATTAAGTCAGATTTTTATGTCCAGTTGTTTGCTACACTTGCTAAAGGTAACGTAAGCCCACTGGTTAAATATATGCTTCAAAGTTGTGATATTTTCCCCAAACATGTGGCTTTATTCTGTGTTGTATAGATGTTTACATTTCAGAAGGTGAAGTCCATCATATATCAGATGTTGTGCAATAATTTCTTCACAAAGACAAATGTGTGATATTTTCTAGTGATGCATCAAAATTTCAGTTACTGAAAAAGGCCCAAAAGAGCATTTTTCATTTTTTGGTTGAAACCCTTTTCTCACATAAACAAAGCAACCCAAACAGGATGTTGTAAAGACGGGAACAAACGCTCCAACTTGTTCGCAGACTCACGGAGCAGCTGTATTCTGCCGAAAAATGTATATTTTCATATTTTTAATTGATTTATTCTTTGAAGCATTAAAATTTATTTATACAATTGCAATGTTTTCATTTTAGTGAGGTTAGTACACATTCAGAGCCATAAATAAAATGGGAATAATCATTTGCACAATAATTTCGTTCTGTTTCAGTTTTCGGCCAAGAATTTTCATTTCGGTGCATCCCTAATATTTTCCCAAAAGATGCGGGTGAAGTCAGTGTCATAGATCAGTGCAACTTCCGCTTCATTTTGTTTGAAGAATAATAAAAACACTCATAATCTGTGTGTGTGTGTGTGTGTGTACCTTCAGCGTGTCTGTGTAGAAGACCTTAACGGTGCAGTCTAAGAGCGAAGCAGCCAGAAGTCTGTGATCAGGAGAAAACCGCACACACAAAACGTCCTCCTCTAGCTGCAGCGTGCGTGTGTGTTTCATCGTCAGCCTCCTGCAGAGTACACACACACACACACACACACACACACAAACAAATAATCAAATTAATCCTAATAACACCCCAACACCTGAAACAATAAAACAAGTCTCTGCTTTTTAAAAATTGATTTATATTCAACATTATTTATTTATACATTTGTTTTTTATTCATTAATTTATTATTCAATCTTAACTACTTCATGTTCTTACCATTTTTACTTTCCAATATTCTGTCTTTTATTTTTCTCACATTAGATTACATTTTTTTCCCACATATATCCATGAACATCATAAGAGGGTAAAAAAAGTGACATTATTCTTTAAATGCTGATGTTTCTGTAAATCTAATCTAACCTTTTTAATTCTTGAACATTAAGTATTTTTTTCAACACATTTTATCTGTGCTATACATTTTCTATTATTTTAATGCATATTCAGTCATGTCATCATGTTTATGATTTCCAGCTCTGTTAATTTTAATTTGTTCAATTTTCTTGTTCAGTTAAAATAGTTTGAAGCCTTTCAAAAAGTGCTGACTCACTTCTGAGCACTTCCCTGGTCTTTAGCCAGCTCAAACTCCCAGAACTTCACCGTCTTGTCAGCGCTGCCGGTAATGAGTCCTCTCTATGAAGACATACAGAAACCAAACTGAAAACTGTGTTTGATCTTTGCAGGAATTGCACGCTGAACACTTGATCTGGTTTTTAAATTGTGAAACAGAGTGGTGGTGGTGGTGGTGGGAGGGGGGAGGTTGCAGCGTTGGTTACCTGGTCAGGGGACAGACACAGAGACCACACGGCGCCGCTGTGAGCCTCCACCGTCTCTAAAAGACTTCCTGAGGCCAGCTCAAAAATCTGCAGCTTTCCACTCTGAGAGGGAGAACATGCAAGTCCACAGGTCAACACGGTTAGTTCCTTTTCAGCAGGCTCTTTTTCATTTCTTTTTAATAATATGTTAAGGGTTTCATTTATTCAGACATTTGTTTTTACTTTGATCATTTCCTGACAAAAAGTTGTCTTAATAAATTAAACCTTAACGTACGGTTAGTAACTGATTCAGTTTGCAGCAAGAGTGTTTTCTACGTCACAAACTTTAACTAAAACAACATTAAAACAACAACTACAGAATTTTATCAGCAGAAATTATCAAACAAGCAAAGAAAATTAATTACACATATCAAGAAAGATTACAGAAAAGATAGAATATGGTTTTTCTAAATCTGAAGAGATGTTTTCTCTGTTAAAGGTTAAAGGTTAAAAATCTGCCATTGAACAATTTTGATTGTGTGTGAGAGCTGATAATCTCAACACACTAGGACGATAGTGTTGTCTCGCGACTCTGTCTACGTGACGTCGACTTGTCACTTTTGCCCAAGATGGCAGCGCAACACAGCAAACGAGGGTCCTAGTACTTCTGCACGGCAAGGCAGCACACCATCAAGCGATTCTCGCTCCTTCCTGATTTGTGCTCAAACTGCAGCTGGTAGGCAGATACTACGGCTAATATACATGCTAACGTTAGCTGTAGTGGTCACATGTCTGTGTATTAGCAGCGCAGGACGGAGGCTCTGTCAGCGGGGGACGACCGCTGTTGTGCCAAAATCTGTGACCCGAAAAAATCTGTGACCGGAGGTGGAGACAGTTCCAACACCTACAATACACACACCATCAATGTTCCTCCAAGACAGAAATCTCACGTAATCAAACAAGTGCTTACAACGTGATCTAGGATTTTCGGACCTACTGGAAAAAGTGACCTTAAACGCCGCCTGAAGTTGGAGCTCCTACTCGGATAAAGTAGGGAAAAAATAATCTAATATTCTCGCGGTCAGCCATGTTTGAGATATTGCCACGTGCTGACGCTGAAATACAGAGTTCTGAGGTTCCTTGAACAGAGCATTATTTACGTGTTCCTTAGTCAGATGCTTCCTGATTGGCTACATTTAGTTCCACATCACTAATCACAGGTCATGAGTCGTATTTCCTCTCAGACACGAGGAGTTTTGATCGTAGATATTGATCAAGTTTAATATTGATGTTTGTTGGTCCCGCCCCTTTTCTGAGAAGATTGACAGCACAAATTCCCTATGAACAAACATCAGACCACAGGATCAGAGGATAAGATCATCTGATACGACAAAAGATAATCTGGAGTTTGACGTCCTTGGTCAGGAAGGAGTTAAATCAGGACAAAACCCGCCCGATTGTTTTTATCTGTGTGTACTCCGCTTCTAATTAAAAATTAATTTTATAAAACCTTTACTTGGAAGTAAAAAAACAGAAAACATGATCAGTATCTAATTATCAGTGCATGTGAATGTGTATGTGTATGTGTGTACCTTTGTTCCCAAGACAATCTGTCTGTCTCCAGGAACGAACAGTGAGCACAAAGCGTATTCACACGCCATGGTACGAACAACCTGCAGCGTAGACCTGAGAACACAACACACACACACGATTAGAGAAACACAATACTACACACACACACAACACATACGCACACACACGATTAGAGAAACACAATACTACACACACAACACATACACATGATTAGAGAAACACAATACCACACACAACACATACGCACACACACGATTAGAGAAACACAACACTACACACACAACACATACGCACACACACAACACTACACGTGCACACACGGTCAGAGACATACAACACATACGCACACACATGGTCAGACACACAACACTACATGTGTGCACACAAACCACACGACACTACACGTGCACACGCACGCACGTGCACACACACACCACACCACACCACAACACTACACGTGCACACACACACCACACCACACCACAACACTACACGTGTACACTCACAGTCAGAGACACAGAAGTAATTGATAACTTTGAGTGTGTGTCTTATTGTGGCCCCGCCCCCTCCTCACCTGTTCCAGACTTTGACGGTGTCCCCTGAGGCAGAGAGGACAGCCATGTTGTCTGAGCTGAAGGAAAGCGTGCGGACGTCGGTGCGATGGCCACCCAGGGTGAGACGAGCCGTCTTATTGGCTGTGGGCTTCTGCTCTGAGCTCTTCAGGCTGTACGTCTCCACCGTGTTGTTCTGCAGCAGCAGCGCCACTTTCAGCTCCGCCCCAGCACACGACAGGCAGTCCACGGACCTAACGCAGGTCAGAGGATGGAGACGGAACTTTGTTTCTCTCTTATTCTCAGATTTAAACTTCCTTCTAAGTCATTACCTGATTTTACCCGACGCCTTGATGTTGGTGAGTCTGACGATCTCGTCTTTTAGCGTCATCTCCACCTCAGGTTCTGCTGTTTCCTCTGTTCTAGAACATTAACACAATCATCAGCATGGAAATTTATTCTCAACTGTTAAGAATCTCAGATGAGTCGTCAACAACTTTAAAGGATCCTCCACTGTGTTTACAAATGTGGCCTAAAATCTTAAAAATATCCGTATTAGTAGAACTATACCAAACAAAACTCATTATTATGGACATATTCATTTAATTGCCTTTTAAAAATGGGGAGTGCTTTACAGTTTTAGAGTTTCGCCATCTTGAAATCATGTGATTGATGTCACACGACCCCACTGCCTGTAAACATCCTATTATTTTCTATTGGAGTGAAGCATTCAGTCTGATGTTTAGATCATTTATCAGCATTTTCAGTCAAAACGACTTATTTTGGTTGCTCTAAATAATCAAGAAAAGTTAAGGGTGTCGATGTAAACCTCTTGTTTCCTGTAAAAGGATAAAAACGGTTGTGACTCGAATAAAATCTGTGACTGCAGAAGGCAACAGTTCAAATTCTGTGGTTTCGTAGTAGACAATGAAGCGGAGAAAAAGAGCTCTCCTAAGGGCCCTTTACTCTCCCTTAAACAATGCATAGCTGATGCTCTTGCAGGGGTGTCAAATTATTTTTGATTCAGAGGCCAAATATGGACCAGTTTGAACTTAAGTGGGCCACAGATTTTTTTGTGGGACAAAAATGTCATGTTTTCTCTTTTTTTAGTGGGCCGGATTTTGCCCCCGGGCCTTGAGTTTGACACGTGCTTTAGTGGCTAAAGTTAGCGAGTAAATCACTGATTGTTGAAGGTCTTCCACCCAAAAGGACTTCCATCCTCAGGGTTTGTGTGTCTTCGTTGGTCCATGATTACTCGCTAACTTCATTGCACTGTTTAAGGGGAACTAAAGGTCCCATAGGAGAGCTCTTCTTCTCTGCTTCATTGTCTACTACCAAACCGCCGATTTGGAACTGTTGCACCCTGTGAACACAGGCTCTAAAACTGTAAAGTAGTCCTATTTTTAAAAGTTATAAACGTAATATGATGCATAATAATAGGTTTTGTTAGACATAAATCTACTAATAAGTACATTTCAAAGATTTTAGGCCACATTTATAAAAACTGTGGGAGATCCATTTAGGCAGCACTTAGATTATCAGTTCATAATGAAAAACAGTCAAACAACAGTGAGTGACGATGTGTAGCAGCAGAAATCATCAACAAATCCAACATTCAGGCTCTTTGGTTTTTACTTATTCATCTTCTTTTTGGCCTTCTTCAGTTTTTTGCTCCGTTTCTTCTGCAGCTCGTCATCTGACAGCACGGTGAAGACCTCCATCACTGAATCATTGCCCTGACAGGAAGAGCTCAATGTGAAGCTCACATCTCTGCTTTATGTCGTGTATTCCACATGTTTCTCAGCGTTTCAGCTGAAGCTCTAAACTCACATGGCAGACGAGGATTCTGGCCTTTGCGTCCGTCGTCAGCGACACGACTCGATCTCTGGCCTCTCGGAGGATGGAGCCCACTTTCTTACACCTCAGAATCCTCTGAAGAGGAAAAATAAGGAGTAGAAATCAGAGTTGAGGAGGAAACCACACGCGTGTGTTTGTGTTAGTGCTTCAGTACCTCTTCGTCGTCGTCTTCCACATTTTCCGCCTCGTCATCCTCGTCGTCCAGCAGAGTTTTTCCCTTCTTCACCTTTGGCTCGCCCGCTGCTTTCTCCTAAACAGTCGAGAATAATTCTAAAATCTTTAATTTTTTAAATCTCGTCAAAGTGAAGCTTTAAATTTAAAGGAACGCTGTCAACAAAGAAATATAGGAGCTTCTTGGTTAAACAGGATACATTAGAGAGAATGGCAGCATGGGATTGACAACAATTATCCTTTAAATTTAAGAAACATTTACAGTTTCCTTTCATTAAATCAGATTATTTCAAATGTCACACACGTTTGATCCACCCAGACGACAACAATCAGAGTCTGTAAAACACAACAAGGAGCCAAAAGATGTAGAAACAAACAAACAGAGTCTGATCTGAAACATTAAAGGACGACATCGTCCTCACCTCCTGCAGGAAGTCGACGTCCCAGGCTCTGAGCTCACTGTCGGCCGAGCCCGTCAGCAGCCGACGCTCCTGGTTCAGCAGCACCAGACCCCACACCTGACACACAGACACACAGACACAGACACAGACACAGACACAGACACAGACACAGACACACACACACACACACACACACACACACACACACAAACACACACACACAAACACACACACACAAACACAGAGTTAGGATGTTACCTACAGGATCAAACAATACTCAGGGGACATGTTTAAAAATGCTAACACTCAAACAAAGGGATTGTGAATTTTAATTTAAAAACTTCCTCAATTCCGTTTCAGAGTTTACCTATTTAAGTTTTGGTTCCGTTTCACCGTCCTTCCCCGTTTAAATGGGGACATCAACATTCTGAATAGGGTTAATAGAGTCGAACACTGTCATCAATTTTAGACTCATATGCTTACACGTTTATAATCATTGTTTTATATTAGTGTATAAATGTGTGTAGGGCCTCGGATTTTGTGTGATGACGAAAAACAGACAAAGATTTATTTTATTTATAAATTTATTTATTTAGGAAAATGAACAGAAAACAGGAAATTTGTGTGTTCTGAAATGGAAAAGCAATGGAACCATTTTTTCTTCTTTTTATTTTAAATCAGGACCCAATAAGTCACAGAAATCCCTCACACGCATGTTTTAGGACGACATCATGCATTTACAAACCATTTTTCCCAGGAAAACTGGTGGCTGAGTTTCTAACAAATGTAGCACATGAACAAATATGTCAAATTTATCGAGATGTAATCTGAATCATGATTTTAGCGTAACCATCGCAGCCTCTGTAAGTCATCTAAAAAATATAAAATATAAAACCCTCGCAACCACACGCATGTCGGGACGTGGTGCATGTTGAGGTGTGGCAGAAATGTTAAAGTTTTGAGACGTAGCTGACCATTTTCAAGGATTATATCACAAACTTTCCTGCAATTTTCTGTGCAAATATAATGTCTTTGATTTCCTTTTACCAATGGGTGGCGCTACGACTATCAATGATGATTGGGTTAAACCATAACTCATGGTTCAGAAAGCTACTATAATTAATTAGCATCTACTTAGCTCTACAAACAAGCACATCATCCAAGTGAACAGGCTGCAAAGAGGAATACCTCTACAGTGATGATGCCATCAGTCCTACCTCTACAGTGATGTCATCAGTCCTCCCTCTACAGTGATGATGTCATCAGTCCTCCCTCTACTGTGATGTCAGAATTCTACAGAATTTCATAGCCCCCCCGTTGAGTCATTTTGCCATTCTCATGTCCAGTTCCCCCAAAATATCATTTTTTTTACCAATCCTAATATGCATTCAAATTTTAATGAGTTTTTGAACGTGTTTATGCCCTCAAAAATGCGATCACTTTTTTGTAAGAATAATAATATTAATAATAAAAACAAGGTGCATTACAATAGTGTCTAATAACAGAAGTCCACTCTATTAACCCCGTTCAGCATGTTTAGTAATATTTCAGGAAGTTTAATATTCCTGTTAAGATGACACTAAAGTCAGCTTAACAGGAAAACTAAACATAAACGTGGTTCTTTTCTGTGACTGAATCCTCTCACCTCACTGCGATGGCCGACCAGAGTCTTGAAACAATGCTGTGTGTCCAGGTCCCACCACTTCACAAAACTGTCCTTAGAGCTAGAGGAGGAAAAAACACACACACACACACACACACACACACACACACACACACACACACACACACACACACACACACACACACACACACACACACACACACACACACACACACACACACACACACACACACACACACACACACACACACACACACACAGTTATAAAAAGGACAATCCTGCACATCTGTTCGACAATAATAACAATGTTAATAAAAAAAATCAATATACTTTCCTCCACCTCAGGGAGCAATTCTAGTAAGTACAATAAAAACACACACAGCTATAATAGATCGTGTAGTAGAAAGGCATCACACACACACACACACACACACACACACACACACACACACACACACACACACACACACACACACACACACACACACACACACACACACACACACACACACACACACACACACACACACACACACACACACTACAGCAGGCTTTAATCCACTGTGTGTCGTGTTAAATTGACGATTATTATTACAGTTATAATTATGAGCCGAAGTGGCTACAGCAGAGGACAGACAATGGTTTCATTTCATGCAGCCTCCAAATCAAATGCACAAAATGACTCCAAGAACACACAAAACAACAGCAAAAGTATGCAAAATTATTTAGAAAATCATACAATAAACAATAATATTACAGAAAAAAAAAGTTCAAGTACACAAAACTACCCCAAAAACACAGAAAATGAGTGGAAATATAAACAAAACCAACTGAAAAGTACACAAAACAAGAACAAAAGTATATCTGAAAACAAACAATACCAATTTTACAGAAAACCAAACAAAAGTTCACCAAACAACCCCAAAAACACAGAAAATGACAACAAATGTAAACAGAAGTAACAGAAAAGTCCACAAAACAACAACAGAAATACACAATATGACTCCAAAAAACACACAAAAGAAACTAAATGTATATTTGAATGTTTTTTCCTGCGTTAAAGCTCACATTGATCATTATTCATATAATAATGCGGACATAAATAATGATCATGTGACCCTCAGATCAGATACAATGACATTTTTGGGGCCTCGCTCATTGTGATTAAAGTTGCCCATTTCTGACATAAGAGAAAGAGAAATGACTTGAAAGTTTGAAAGTATCACTTTGTAAATGAACTGATGATTCTGCGAGAGGCTGAAAAATACTGCAGCTGCACGAGAAAACATGCAAACTACACAGAAACAGCAAGTCAAAGCCCTACCACCGTCTGCTCTTCCAACCACAGGCGAGTTTATTCATGCGTGACACGATGTGATGAAGAGTGTGAGAATATTCACCATGTGATGAGCAGGTTTCTGTCACTCAGGAACAAAGCCTGAGTGACCGCGTCTTTGTGTCCTCTGAGTCTGTAGAGGCCACACTCATTAATCATGTCCCACACGATCACGTCTGTGTCCTGGGGAAACAGGAAAACACACACACACGTCAGGTTGGTGTTTCAGATTGAAGTAGGATCCTCAGTGGTTACAGCTAATGTGAAATTTTGGAAATATATGATACTGAGTTACAATAAAACATGTTTTAAATACAGAAATCTGTAGTGCACTCCAAAAAAAAAACTAGAGATTTACATGAAATATAAAGCCAATTCTCAGTAGGGAAGGCTATAAAGCAAGAAAATATTAAAGTAATGTATGGACATCAACTGCAGAAAGTTTGGTGATAAAAAAAATAAACAATAGGCTAAAGATATACATTTTTCTAAAAAGAGTTCAGGCAGAAGCCCACTTTGCCACAAGCATGGGAACAAGTGTGTAACTGTAAAATGTCAGTCAAAATGATTCCAATCATTATTCGTCTTATTTTTTTACCAATAGATGGTGCATTTTGGCTTGAAATAAACACATTATTTATTTTATGTTTATATTACGACGTGTAATACTATGTTTTGTTCCACTCTTTGATGCCGTTATGCATGGGTGTTAATCAGCTGCCCCCGTTGGCGGGTCCCGTAGAGTTGTAGAGGTTCACCTTAGAGCCGGTGACCAGCCTGGCTCCCAAATTGTCAAAGTTCATCACGCTGACCGCAGACTTGTGTCCGTTGAAGGAGACGTTGCTCTCTCTACTTATGAGGCTGAATATCCTCACCGCTCCGTCTTCGTAACCAACGGCGACATGGACACCGTCAGGTGAAGCGCAGATGAAAGTCACCTCATGTTTCAGTCCCTGCAGGATCAGAACCTAAACAAAAAAAAACACACGAGTGACCCGTGAAGAAGCCTGAGGGCGACAGAGTGAGGCCACGCCCACTACCCCATAATCCCACCTTTTCTCCTTTACGGACATCCCAGATGAAAACATGTTCGCACGCGGCCACGGCCACATAGCGCCCCCTCTCGCCCCCTCGGAGCGTCACATATGCAATGTTTGCTTTCTGGCTGCCGATGACTCCAAACACGGCGCTGGAAACGTAGCGCAGATACTGCTTAGTCAGCCCCATGATGCCAGTGGGAGGAGACGCTGAATCACGTCTGGAGCATAAAAACACAGAACAAGAACTTTAATCCATCACTTTATCAGAAACATATGACCATGTCACACAATGTCTGTTTAGTGTTTACACACAGATAGAAAAACAGAAAAATGTATCTAAAAAAACACGAAAGTATCATATATTTAATACTACAACATCTTTATTCCAGCATAGATCAATATCTTACTAATCCTAATGAAAATTATGTTTTTATTCATGACAGCAGCAAAATAAACAGCATGTGACCGGAAACAGAATAAGTGCAAAAATATTTAAATAAAAATGCGGAAAATATAAGACTAAGAGATTTAAAAAAGTAAAGCAGAGAATAGAGCATAATTTTGGGCATCACTGCCCAAGTTTTGTATGAATATTATAATAGAAATACTATAATATAACTAAAATAAAGCAGAAATTTGAATAGATTTAGAGTCATTTCAAAGGTTCTTTTTAAATATCAGTCAAGGCCAGACAGTCGCACCATGATATCTTGACACTTTGAACAGAAAAAATTACAAAAGAAATTTAGAAACATTTAAAATAATAATAATCAAAGCGAGCGTAAACATAAGTTACTACATATTTGGTATCTTTTTGTGCATTTAAACCTATTTTTTAACTAAAACAAATGCAGTTGGACGGCATACTTAGGAGGACCGTAATAATGTAATCTGAAAAATGAAGACACACTGTGCAAACTAAAACAATTACAATATTATAAGCTATTTGGGTTAAATAAACTGTACCTTACACACTTAAGGTGTATTTTAACATTATTTATTCCAATATTGATACAAAAAGCTGCAGATGTGCGTGTTTTGTCCGTCAAATCATCCAATAAATCACATTAAATGTTTTTCTACTTAGCTAAACATGTGTAGTTCAGTATACGTTTGATTTATGAAACCTAAGCGCCCAGCGTACGGAGTTAAGAGATCTGAAGTTGAACTTCAGCAAACAGACAATTATCCCCGCCCGCGCAGAGGACGCGTTACTGCAAATGGAGCACAACAAACCACGTTGCCGCAGTGACTGCGTGTCTTACGTAGTTTTTCAGAGTTTTCTTTAACACGGTTTGGTTTGAGAACAAATCAACACCAATGTTTGTGTTTCTGTAGATTATTATAACACCGTGTTTGTGCTGTTTTACCTTTAAAATGTAGCTCCCAGCTAACGCGTGTTTCCTGCTCTGCGCTGCGTCTCCAGACTCGACTAATCAGACGCAGATCGGGTTGCCAGATACAATAGCGTTTTACCGTCCAGACATTGAGCAACATTTTAAGGTATAAGAAGCAAATACAGTTGGTACAGTTACAAGACAGCTCCTATTAATTACAAAACGTTGATAGAATAAAAAACAACATTACTCTTTAATTACTATTGATTACATTATATATACACTGTAAGTTTTTCAAATTTTTGTCAAATCTCACTGGATCTTGACATTTTGATCCTTTTTGAGGGCCCATGAAGGTGTATTTTAGTAAATCCACTATGATTACTCTGATTATTGAAAGTATAATCAGGTTTACTGTAGCTTCACAACAAACTGTGAGTGTCTTTCTGGATGTGACTACAATAATTTGTCTATGGGAAGGGAGGTTAATATCCAACCTGGCAACCCGACTCATAATCAACTGCATTAAAATGAAACCACGTTTGCATAGATGGTGAAATAGCGATGATATTCATGTCAGAGCAATAAACGTTTCTGTCTGTTTTTTCGTTTGCATTGATTAAGAACACATTAAAAAAACTTTACGTTTTCCAGAAATGTGGAGATTTATTGACGGTCTCTAGAAAGCGGAAGCGTTTTTCTCTGACAGTCAGCTGATCAAAACTGTCAAACTACAAAATGTCACCCGGAAACAGCTTTGCAAACCTCAACCTTAAGAAAATAAAAGCATCTCTTGACGCTTCAGGACTAAACTTAACATATTTTCTTTTTAAGCTCAGATTTTGCGAGATAGAGATGTATTACTTTTCAGTTGTAGATTAAGGACTCATCTGAGCCTTAATACAAGAAAGAACAAAGTTTTTATTTATTTTTTGTTGTTTTGTGTATTTTTGCAGTCATGAGAGTACTTTTTGTTATTTTGTACATTATTTCTCAGTTTGTGTATGTTTTTTGTGTGTTTTTAAGTAATATTGAGTATGTTTGTTGTTTTTTTGAAAGATTAATTGTTGTTTTGTGTCTTTCTGTTCTCACGTAGTATATTTTGTTTTTAAAAATTGTTGTTTTGTTGATTTTAATGTATTTTTGTAGTCATCTTTGTGTGTTTTTGGAATAATTGTATTTATTTTGGCTGTCTTTCTGTTGTCATTTTGTGTATTTTTCAGTCATCTTGTTTGTTTTTGTTGTCATTTTGTGGGTTTTATTCGCCACTTTTTAATTTTTTTTTTTTTTTCAGATAGTAATAATCTTCAGTGTTACATTTATTTTCACACTAACAGTGCAAATCCAACCAATCAATAAACATTCACTCTTTACATTCATCAAACACGTCCAATAAACACAGACTTATTCTGTGTTCCTAATCTTAAAAAAAAAAATGTGTTTCCTTCTATTAAATAATGTGTTTTTACACTTTGATTTAATGAAGATTAACAGACATTAGAGATACAGACTGGTTTACCAACAAAAAGTAGATTTTGTTTTTAGAAAGCGAACAATATTGGTGTTTTATTTTGAAAACTGCAGAAGGAAGGGTGTTGCGTTCACGGTCTGTAGCTTCACACGTCAGCTGGTTGGAGAATAGCACATTTGCTATACCTGTAAACCGGAGCAAATGTTACTTTTAGACCTGTTTTCAGTCACTTTTAGAGGTTTTTCGGTCCGTCGGGATGCAGACATCTGTAAACGACACATTTTCTTGATTCTGTGAAGACTCGTGTTTGGATTTATTGGCCTTTTTTTTGGTCATTTCTGGTGGTGAACATCATCTATTTTGCTCCATCTCAAAGTGTCCAGGTGGGTAAAAAAGAAGAAGAAATACAATATAATAAATACAATAATAATGATAATATATAGTAGATATTTAGTCTGTGTTCAATAAAATAAAATGATTAATTTTTTTTTTTTTTTTTTTTACAATAAACGAGAACTATTTAAAGCTTGTTTCATAGTCATAGTGACAGTTTACCCTGCTTCAAACCAAACCTGGTTATGATTAAATACATATATTTACGCCATTAAATTAACAGATTTTAAGTATATGAATGAATTAATTTATCGCCCGGGAGCCACATGCGACCCTTGGTCTAAGTATGTATGGCCCCCAAAGTAAACAAACAAAATGACAGAAAAATACGTGAATCAACAGCAAAATGCACAAAAATACTCCAGAAAACGTACAAAATTACAGAAAAACACACAATATGACAACAAATATACACACAAAAAATAAAAGTAGCGAAAATACACAAAACGACTCCAAAAAACATACATTATACAGAAAAATCCATGCATGGAACGATTATTGGTGTAAATCACCAGTTTTATGAGAATACTTTGATATTGATGATATATGATATTGATATTGATTATTTTGGTACGATATTTGTCAATATCTCAAAGTCTGCCACAATTTGATTAAATTCAGGGTCTTCAATTAATTTATAACTATATTCAATATCTAATTGACACAGTCAGTTACATTTTATCTAAAGCTAAAGAAATGTTTGTTTTGACAATTTTATTGCTAAAACGTTTCAGACATTTAAATGAAAATCATTATTTTTAACAAAAAGGGCAAAAAAGACCTGAGTTGTGCTTTACTGACTTATCGATGGTTTGAATTTAAATTTGAGTGATTAAAAACACATAATATATATATATATATCAGTTTGATTCTCAGGTTGGAGATTTTAAAAGTCAACAGCTTTATTAATGAATTATGGAAAACACTGCGTTTATTCCAAATGGTTCCTGTCACACAAATTTAGAATAATGGATGAGAAAATGACAGACTTACAAACAAATGAACAAACCAACAGATGCAAAGACTGATTAATGACTAGATGTAGGTGTGTGCTGTTGCAAAATCATGGAAAAATAACCATGCTTTTATTTTGAAGGATTTTTTTTTTTAAACAAAATGCCCTTCTTTTGCACAGATATAAACAAACTAACAAACAACTGAATGGAAAAAAAATAAAATAATCATAATTATTATTATTATTATTATTATTATTATTAATAATAATACTAATAATAATAATCATCATCATCATCATAATGGTAATGGTATTAACCAACTAACAAACAGAACTATAATTGACAAGTTTTGTCTAGAGTGGTTCTTAACATGTGGGCCGTGACCCAAATGTAGTTTGTGCTTAAATTTTTAGCGAGTCCAAGGTGTTTACTGGGACAAAAACAAAGGTAAATACAAGAATATGAATTATCATATCCATCCATCAATCAGTCAATCAATCAATCAAACTTTATTCATATTGCACCTTTCTGATGAATTCAATTGTAGATCAAAGTGCTTCACAGAAATGTGCTTTTCTGATTGACAAAAGTTAAATTTAAAAAAAGGAGAGAAGGGAACAATTTTTAAAATATAAAACATTAAAATTCACGTAACCAAACGACACCAAAAACACACACAAAATAATTTAAATAATACCAACAACACACAACAATGACACCAAAACACACAAAATAAGAGAAAAATATACTGAATAATAAAAAGAACAGACAGACAACAACAAAATACACAAAATGACACAATGTTGATTAGAATGTTCTAATGTTGTAGGGGGGTACTTGGCATCAGAAATAAGAGAAAGGGGGTACTTGAGCCAAAAAAAAGTTTGAGAACCTGATGATACTTAAATTTAAATACTGAAATTATTCTGTATTTTTTTCTTTAAAAATACATATTTTAGTTTTCTGAAAAGGTTGTTTACCTACAAGACATGAGAAACATCTGAACATTGGTTTTCTTCTATAAAACAACAAAAACAACACTGAGTCCAGGCTTTTGATGGCAAAATTAATATTATTTTACTATCTGGGTCAGAGTTGAATGGTTCCCTTACTGTATGTTGGACTTCCTCCAAGTCTCCCCTTCCTCAGTCTCCACACACGCAACTTCCTCCTCCTCCCCCACATGCTGAGTCTCACCGTTTGTCCCGGGTTGTTGATTGTCTTCTCTCACGATTGTGACATCCTCGATAGTCGACTTAGTTCCACACATGCTCAGCTTCACCGTCTTCTCTCGTAGCCCCACCTTCTCTCCTTCAACTCTTTTCCTCTGACCTCTGCCCAATCTCTCATCCAAACATGCACTGCTGCCACGTACATGGCACCAATTGGTCACTACATCATAGTACAAGTCTGATATTCATGGGAGACCTCCGCCACACTGTCTCCTAGCAACCCCTGTTGAATAACAAAATTGACGTACATATACGTCAATGGCAGCGAACAGATGCATTTGAAATGACGTATATGTACGTCAATGGCAGTCAGCGTGTTAAGTGATTTTTTAAATGACAAAATGCGTTTCACTAAACAGTCCTTATTTGTGACGTTCTAATTGTCCGCAGTGATTCGGTGCAGGCTGTGAACGCCCGAGGTGATGGATCCTTTGGGTGCTCGCTCTCACATCGTTGATATCCAAACTCTGGCCACGTGGCAGCAGCAGCTCGTGGAGGATAACCTGGAGAAGTTGGAACAGAGCGGCAGCAACAGCAGCCACGACGGCTTTCCTTCACCGTTTCCCTTCAGAGCCGACATCAACCACAAGATCCTCCTCTAGTAAGTCACAGTTAAAGGGACAGTATTATGAAAATGTCACTTTATAATGCTACAGTGATATACATTCATTTAGCCTCAGTCAGAGATCCAAAGTTGAAAAAGTTCCTTTTCCTCTCACTTGTTATTCCACATTTTGTAAAAAGTCAGCTCCAAATGGGCCAGTTGGATTTTTCTCGCGACTCCTCCTCCTGACAATCCTGGCTCCTCCTACCTTATAAGAATGTGAGCTCCTCCCTCTCAAACTACCTCACAGTTAAAACAAACAATGCGGTTTAGAATATATATTATACTTTATTGTCATATATGTAAAGCTACATACACAAAATGTGTTCACTGCATTTAACCCCTCCCTGAGGAGCAGTGGGCAGCTACAGTGTAGCGCCCAGGGAGCAGTTCCATTTTTAGTAGCCGTCATATCGCCTTTGACAGGATTTGACGTGTTGGTGACCCAATGCGACGCAGCGGTTGGACAAAACAAAAGATTATCACCTTAAATAGACTATTCTTGTCATTAGGAGAGGTGAGGAGGACAAGAAAGCGACTCAGCAGCTTAAAGTCTGTGTAAAGCAAATTCTGACATTTTCTTCTAAACACATTAAAAAGGTCATAAATGTATACTTAAAACATGTAAAAAGCCATTCAACCATTTAGAATGTAATTATAGAGCTAGGCTTCACAAACTTTGTTTCAAGTTTCTGTGATCAGGATTTAATGGGCGGGTCAGAAATCATAGCCGTGTTACGTAACGGAGCCATCATTACCATAAACCCGACCCTGCTGCTGAAGCACACCAAAACTTCCGCTGGCCTTCAGCAGGTGCAATTTGGCCCCTAGCCAAAAACAAACCACATATTCAGACTATAAAACGCGTCTGCTGGTTCCACATTTTCCATAAAATGTGCACTTTTTTTACACCACGATTGTGGGTTTCGCCTCTAGCGAGCGGAGTTCTGACTCTACCCAGGAGAGATGCACATATTCGGACTCGGGCTGAGCAGACCTTTGCGCTGATGTCTTGTTTGGCGCGATCCGAGCATTTTTGAAGGACTATCGACGCTGGAGCCGCTTTCACACTGCTCTCTCCCATAGACACAGTACACGGAGGCGGCGCCCTTCCTGCGCATGGGCGTGGTTCCAGCACCTCAAAATGACAAGCCCCCAGCGTTTCAGAGCAGAGAGAAGTGCTTGTTTTTCAGTAATTTTGAGACTTCATTTTATATACAAATTTGGCTGAGTGGTTAATGACACATGTTTCTGTGGTGTGAAAAACTCACAATACACGGACTTTAACACCCCGGTGAATGTTTGAAACAGATGACTGACTCCACTGCTGCTGCCACACACACACACACATACACTGAAGCAACATTTGTCGGATTTACAATCCCAATAGCGGCATAAATATCCACGTTTTACTGTGATGTGTAGTTTTTTGGCTGAAAACAATAACAAGAGTTTGTGGATAGCAAAAGAAAATAACTATGGTGATCACTGCTCACCCTGTCCTAGAGCGAGGCATGAAGTCTGCGTCTACAGACACGCCCTCTCATTCATATACATGAAGGCCCTGAAACAGCCTGTTTTTAGAAGCATCATGAAAGTCACTTTTCAGAGGCTAAAACTCCAGAAAAAAGGTCAGTTTGTGAAAATAAACCTCAAATACTATGTTGTTCATAGAACAAATGGAGATGGGTGAAAAATAACATAATACTGGACCTTTAACATCAACCGAAGGATCATAGAGTGCATAGGGTGACCTTATTTTGAAAATCCAAAAGGAGGAAACGGGAAGTTATGCACTGAAGCGTCCGGGCACGCGTAGCAACAGAGCGCATGGGGGGCGCGCCTAGTGGACGTGGGCCGGGGGGTGCGGGGTAGAGCGCACTGAGTGGAGTGACGAAGCGTGCATGCTTATTTGACCTGAGACGGGGGGCGTGGAAGAGTGCGCCGAGCTTACACGCGCCGCTCATCCGAATCAGCATCGAGGGGCCACATCTGATGCACTATGATGCCAGGCCAGATGTTCAGCTGTGGTTCTCCCAGTGGAAGAGGGTTAGGAGACCCCACTATCAGAGCTGGCCCCACTGAATTTAATTCCATGGGGTGAGGCAATACAAATGCTAAATTGGTTATGCTACTGTTAAGTTTATTTAAGTACAGCAGAATACTGTACATGCAACCTGTTGTTTTGTTTTACTGTTATTGAAATTATTTTTGTTACATCTTTTCTTTTAAAATTATATAAAAGAAATGACCTGTTATTTCAGCCATTGCTTGTGTTTTTAAAAAAAACACAAGCTTCCAGCAACCCATCTCACTTCAACTACTCATCCATACATTCATTCCACAATCATCCACACATTCATAGTGTTGTGACAGGAAAGCAAAATATAAATATAAATAATGAAAAAAGGAGCATAAAGCAAACAAAAATTTATAACATAACAGACTGGGAAAAAAAAAAAAAATCAATAATACTAATCAAAAATAAATAAACAAAATACAACACAATTACCAAAACATTTATAACATAACAAATGGCACACCTTTAAGAAAGTACACCTAATAACTACAGTATGCTGTATTTCTAACTCAAGTAAGCAAGCAGTCACTTTTTTTTCATGCTCAGTTATTCTGTTGTTATTTGTTGCTATAATTGCTTCTGACATATACTGATGATAAATGAGTCTTTTATACATACTGTACATTTGATATAGTTTTAGCTTTAAAAATAGACCCAGCAGGATAATCATATTCAAAAAGTGTGTACATTTATTTTCAAATACACGTAACAAAATATTCTGTGGTGTGATTCGCAAAACAATATCCATAGACATTAACCTTGACTGTACACTGACCCAAAACTTAGCCACATGTGGACAAAAATAAATCAGCCACTGCTTGTTGTAGAAAAAAACTTAATATTGACACTAAAACATTTTGCAAATATATCTCTAGTCACTGTCAAACTTTAATTCATACAAAACTACAGTACGCCAGTTAAGTCAACTATTCATCAGCAGACATGGCTATGCTGTCCCCCCCATGAAGAATATGAAACAGACACTGCACACACTGGTAAAGTACAGTCTGTAAACATAGACAAGATATGTTTTCATTAACTGCTGTGCTTTGAATGTTATCTTGTTCTACATTTACTGAGCTTTTCAACAAAATAAGTTTGTTTTTAGATCACAAGAGATTTAATTTATCATATGATCCAAAATCCAAATCCCAGGGGAAAATTATTTTTTTTTACAGTGACTCCAAGTAGAATTTATAACAAAGGATAAATACATGATTAAAAAGTAAAAGTAAAAAGTAAATATCAAGACCAATACAATGATTATATTAACATAAGAATAAGAATCAGGATTAAATACAAAGATTAAAGATGGATTCATTATGTATATAGAACAAGAACTGGATTTGGCAAACAGAGTGAAAACTAAGTTATCTATTTAACTACTGTCATTATTATTAGTTATTATATATACATATTTCATTACTTATTTTGTTACTTATACTTACTTTGTTACATACAGTATGTACTTTGTTATGTAGGCACTTATTTTGGTACGCACGTTTACTTTACTTACTTTGTACTAGGGATGTAACGATTCACTCAACTCCCGATACGATTCGATTCACGATACTGGGTTCACGATACGATTCTCTCACGATTTATTTTACAAAATGGGACTGTAGACAAATTTTTTTTTTGGGGAAAAAAACTAGAAAGTACGGTACTATTTTCCTTTTAATTTTCATTGTCAAAAGAATTCCTTGATAAACTATTCAAAACAATGCAATTTAACTAAAAATAAATCTTGAATGAAATAAATAAAGGAATAATACAAATGAAAATGAAGCCTATTAATTTAAATTCTGGTTCTAAAATAAACAATGCAAAACTACATAATAGTTATTTTTCTTTTTAAAAGTGCAACTGAAAATGTATTTTGTGCCTTAACAATTGGACTTAAAAAAAAAAAAACCGTGATTACACTGATTTACGTCATATTTGTTTGGACCAGCAGAGGGCGCTGGTAACACAGTGGTCGGTTAGCATGCATATATATTGCAGTGAAGAAGAGAAGCTATGCTAGCAGACAGAGCTAATAGAAAAACGTGACTTTTACAGATATTCAAGTAATATTACAGATATTCTTTCGGTGCTAAAGGGGTAATGAATCATTTATTAACATATTTAAGAGTAGAAGGCAGCCAGAAAGAAAGTATTAGCAGACTCCGCCCGCCGCCTACACTTGTACACCTCTGCTGGTTAAAAAAAGTACTGCGATTCAATTTTCAGAAAATCGATATCAACCGTGATACCTATGAATCGATTTTTAACTGCCTTACGATTAATCGTTACATCCCTACTTTGTACTTAATTCGTTACGTACTTCGTTACATACTTTAAGTACTTACTTTGTTACTTAGATACTTTGTTACATACTTTGTTACTTCGGTACTTACTTTTGTTTCATACTTTTACTGTTACTCAGTTACTTATTCACTTCTGTACTTCATTTGTTATGCAGTTACTTATTCCATAGGTACTTTTTTGCTGAGTTACCTGGGTACTTAGTTACTTTAGTACTTACAATGTTACTCACTTTGTTACTTAATTCCTTACTTGGTAAACTAGTTCAGCTCTGTTCAAACTGTGCAATATGTCTAACTAAAGTGCAATAAGTTGCTGATCCTTCAGAGGAGGAAGTAACTGAGTAACAGTTAGTGTTGAAAGTCGTTCTTTTGTTTTTCTGTTAAAGGGGACATATTATACCCATTTTAAACCTTTTAAAACAGTTCCTTGTGGTCTAAAGCAGCAATTCTCAACTGGTGGGTTGGAACCCAAAAGTGGGTCCCAGACCTGTACTGAGTGGGTCGCAGACAGCTGGTCAAAAATAAATAAATACTTAATGTCTCTCATGTTGGACTTGTCTTTTATTTTGAAATAAACATTTCTGTTGACAGGCAGGCTGTGAAATGCATGTTGCACAGGAAAATATATAGATTTATGTTTTAAAAAAAGATCAGGGCTCCTACAGCTTCAGTCAAATTAAATAAGACTTTTTAATGCAATTTGACTTTACATTTAAGACCAACTTCACAGTAAACACAATGAGGGGGAAAAGCACCACATCAATTACATAGGGTTTGGGTAACTTTTTTCCAGTGTCTAGCGCAGACGTGCATCTGGCAGCTCCCCAAAGTAAACACACAAAAATGGCAGTAAAATACACAAACAAAAACCCAGACTAAAATAATCAAAATCACTCAAAAATCACATAAGATGACGACAAAAATAGCCAGAAATCTATGAAACAACAAAAATACAAAAAAAAAAATTAAGAAAAGCCATTAGGAAAATCTTATTTAAAAAAAAAAAAAAAAACCAGAATGTTACCATTTATTTTGAAATGTGAGACTAATTACAATCATAAATTCGTACTTGTGTTAAAATGTACGACTTGTGAAACATTGATTTAAGACATTTTATTGACAATAAAGGCCTTATTTTTTAAGGATTTGCGGGAACACTGAAGATTATACATGTTTTCAACAGCTATTTTTTAAAAACTAAGTTTGGTAGGTTGATTTAATGTCGTGATTTAATGACCGTGGCAAAATGTGGGTCCCAGGGTGAGACTAGTCGAGAACCCCTGTTCTAAATGACATATCTGTGCTGGGATTTGGTCACACACGCACACGCACACAGCACCTGTGTCTACCAACTTGCTGAAACAGGCAGAAATGTCCGCTATTAAATAGAAAGTATGAGGAGTGCCTCCCTCCGCTGTCCGCTCTTTAATCAGACTCTCCTTCTCCCCACGGCTGCACATGCTGAATAAACTAAACTAGCTCCGACACAGGCGCACATCCGTGCATGCACGGAGATGCTAACAGCAGACGCTTTCACTAGTGAAAAAAAATGGCGGACTTTCGGAAAGTTTTCATCAGGTTGGGGGTGGAGTTACCAGCGGAGGGGAGGGTTTTTTTTTCCTGATTTAGCTTGTGACGTCACAAACTAAGAAAATTTGAAACGGAACACTTTTCTCTGTGTTGTAAGACTTACACAGACCACAAACAAACAACTGGATGAGTTTATGTCACATTTTGTTTTGACGGTGGACACTCAAGTTACCTCATGTGTGTTCAAAAACACTGGAAAAGGGGACTTTTCATAATATGTCCCCTTTAAAGTACAGAAAAGGTTGATTTACTTCTTCTTCAGTGACTGAAAGAAACATATTAGTTATCATTTGTTAAGTTCAGAGTTCACATCTCTCTGTGAGTGATCACATGACCACACGGAGCCTCACTCAAAAATGTTCTTCATTAGGAAAACGTGCATTCCTGCTCCACAGCTTAACGTCACATGACCTCAATGGCCAAAATTTACTGAGTTCAGCAGAGTTTATTAAATGCACACCTGGGACCTCATTTATAAAACATTGAGTAGAATCTACAGTAAAAGTGAACATATATAAAAAATCTGAAAATGTGCTACATCTTAAAATAATTCTGATTCATAATAAGGTGAGTAATTCACCTGCAGCACTTTTCCTTTTATAAATCACAGCCTAGATAGATGTTGGCGCACGACACATTCACTTCATGTTCCGCCCTCGACACGCCCACATTCTTTAATGGTCAAAGAAGCTCATTAATGGTTTTTACATCTAAATGAGCTGCTGACCAATGGGATTCTACCATCAGTCATGGCAGAATCTACAAAGAAAAGGAATTTCAGAACGAGAAGGGATGTTAGTGAGTGATGAAGGCCAGAAAAAATGATTTTTATTAGGTGGTCAAAGTAATGGCGTAAATAAGTGAAAACAAAGTCATTTAGAGCAGTCGTCACTGTGGTGTAAAATGTGGTGTGAAAAGAAGCGTCTGAGACGAATGGCAGCATCAGAGTGTTTCTGCTACATTAAGTAAGTACATTTTATATTTTAAAGTGCTTTTTACTGATAAAAAAAAACCACAAAGTGCTGTACAAAACTTTAAGTATCAGCCCGTCCAAAGAAACATGGAAAGACAATCACATATAACATGGGAGGACACAAACGGGAGAAACTGAAGGTCACCATGGACATGGGAGGAGCCCCGTATTTAGATGAAAAATGGGAAAACAACAGGAGGAGAGGTGAGGGGGGAAAAGCAGGTTTTAAACTAACTTCCCTATTGGGGTGGACAGTAAAAACTAGGAAAAAACCTCCTCGGCGTACGTGCAAACAGGGACAAACCTGAGCCCACACTGTCACAACTTCACAGGTGAAACTCATCATTTAGCAAAGTTGTAGGTCCACAAAAGGAGCATGCACGAACATGTGCACAGCTTACCACCTCCATACTGTGCAGGTTGGTGAAGCGCGTCAAACTCGGGCTGAGCGAGATTCAAGATATAGCGAGTTTTCTTGAGTCGCTGCTTTCACTACTTCTCAGAACAGCATGAACAGCACTGTTACATTGATTTGTGTATGTCCTAACCAGTGTTGTGCTTGTTACTGAAACAAAGTAACTAGTTACCATTACTAGTTACTTCATTCACAAAGTAACTCAGTTACTATTTTGATTACTTACACCAAAAAGTAATGCGTTACTGGAAAAAGTAACTTTTGAGTTACTTAGATTAAAAGAATGTATTTGGGGGTCATTTGTGTCTGTACAGCTTCATATTAGTGCTGTAATAATATAATAATCCACCGTTGATCAACTGTCCCCCTGTATTAACATTGCTTTGGATAAAAGCCTCTGATAAATGAAATATTATTGTATCCAACCCTACAGTTTATAATCATTTACATAAACAGAATTAAACTCTGCTCAGTATTAATCTTTACAAACACCAATCTGACTGAAACACTGTGTTCTTTCAATACCAGTTCATTTACCTGAGACCAGCAGAAACTGAAAATGTTACAAGGAATTGTGAAATAAATAAAACACAAAACAACCTGAATATTATTCAAAATCAAAGATCAAAAATTATAGTGGCTTCAGCATCATAAAACAGTTGTGTTTAGCCTTAGAATGTTCCCTTACAGCTTAAGTACAAAAACTAGCAATAATGTTCAACATAAACACAAAAAACCTTCTAAAATAAATAAATAAAAGCAACATAATTAACATTAGTAATACATTTTGACCAACTCTGCTTTACAAAAACTGCTATAAAACAACCATAAATGATGTGCATATAAAGCACAAAACAGCTGCTCAAAAATTAAAACAGTAATTTTTCAGCCTTAGCATAGTAATGTAAAGTAAGCTGTGCATATTCCAGGTGCACATTCTGCTGTTGAAAATGCTTATAAAAATAAATGTGGAAAAACAAACTTACAGCATTTTTCTCAGCTACACAATGCTAACGAGCTGCTGTTAGCGGTGACTCAGCAGTAGCGACAGGCTTCTTATTTACAACAACATACCATGCAATAGCTTTGCTGACCTGTCCCTGGATAACAGTCACGTCCACCAACGTCACTGATGCATTATTTGGAGACAAATGAGTATACGCGTATTTCCACTCTGAGAAGCACGTCCTGCTCTCACGTTGACTCGCCATGATTGGTGCACGTGATGTAAACAGAAACACGCTGACAATGCTTCTTCTTCTCTTTTACC